>NC_039259.1:13971926-14111926 GCF_003368295.1 Carassius auratus | reverse complement strand
CAGGTACACTATGTTTGAGAAGGCTGGACTGAAGGGAGGGGGCACTGGAGGACGGAGGGCTAAAATAGAGCGACAACACATCACACCCTGTGCAGTAATGTCATCTAACAGTGATGCTTTTGGTCAAAAATTTGTATTTAAAATTCATAAAAGGGGCAGTTCTAGCCTTGGCTTTTAAATGATTAATACAACACTAGAGTAAAAATAAAATACACAATTGTAAAAGCTATACAGCAAAGGACCTCTCCATATTTATTTTCATATAATTGATACATATCAATGAAATTCATATAATTTCATAAATGTTAAAAGGCTTTTTTAATCATCTGAAATGTGCAGCGACTCATGTTCCAAAGAGACTTATATAACGATATTTAACATCAGTACGGACCTTTATCGCTGCCCTCTTGGGTTCTCCTCTTCTTCTGAGCCTCTTCTGCCTAATATGAACAAATAAACATTTCCTTCTTTTTAAAGACTAATCTGTATTTTGATGAGGATGAGATAATGGGTGCATCACAAACCTTACTATGCTGTGTTCTGGAATAATGATAGAAGAAGGGGTTAAACTCTTTCAGACATTCCTTCTTCAGCTCATACAAGCCATGGCCCGACACTCCTGGTTTCCTAAGCCACATTTAATAAAGATTGTGAAGTACATTTCGCATTGCATAGAAATATTAGTGTTAACAACTTTGAAATAACTTGTATAAACAACTACCTTTGGTGAAATGTACTTACTTGAAAATGGCAACTTTAGAGATGACAGTTTCAAGCCCTGTTTCATGGTTTTCCTGTGATGCAATAAAGGTTTATAAAGTAACTATAAAAGAATGTTCATAGCTTAGTTACACATGTATGCATATATATATATATATATATATATATATATATATATATATATATATATATATATATTACACACACACACAAACACACCTAAACAAATTTTAATCAATATATTTTTGTAAATTAATAATAAAAAAAACTTTCTTATATTCTAGATTGATTGCACACAAACTGAAATATTTAAATAATTTTTTTTTTATTCTGATGGTTATGACTTACATCTTAGGAAAATGTTAAATCCAGTGTCTCAAGAAAATAGAATATTCCATTTTGAGCTTGGTTAGATTTATTAATTTTGAGTATAAATTCTGGGATCCTATCGGGCTAGTTTAGAACATGCAAACACAATTATGGGAAAGACTACTGACTTGACAGTTGTCCAAAATACAATCATCAACACACTCCAAAAGGAGGGTAAGCCACAGAAGGTCATTCTTGAGAGGGCTGACTGTTCACAGAGTGCTGTGTCAAAATATATTCATAGAAAGTTGACAGGAAGGAAGATGTGTGGTAGAAACATGTGCACAAGCAACAGGGATGACCACAGCCTTGAGAAGATTGTCAGGAGATGCAGATTCAAGAACTTGGAAGAGCTTCACAAGAAGTGGACTGAAGCCGGAGTCAGCGCATCAAGAGTCACCAAACTCAAACGTCTTCAGGAAAAGGGCTACAGCTGTCACATTCCTAGAACCAAGCCACTCCTGAACCAGAAAAAAAAAAGTCAGAAGCATTTCACCTGGGGTAAGGAGAAAAAGTACTGGACTATTGTTCAGTGGTCCACGGTCCTCTTTTCAGATGAAAGTAAATTTAGCATTTCATTTGGAAATCAAGGTCTGGAGTCTGGAGGAAGACTGGAGAGGCACAGCATCCAAACTGCTTGAAGTCCAGTGTGAAGTTTCCTAAGTCAGTGATGATTTCTGACATCTGCTGGTGTTGCTCCATTGTGTTTGATCAAGTCCAAAGTCAATGAGCCATCTACCAGGAGATTTTGGAGCACTTAATGCTTCCATCTGCTGACAAGCTTTAATTTTGCAGCCGGACTTTAGCACCTGCCCACAAGTGCCAAAACGACTTCCAAGTGGTTTGATGACCATGATATTACTGTGCTTGCAACTAATTCATGCAAAACGAGCCCCAGCCAAGTATTGAGTGTATAATTAATGGTTAAATGAGTTAAAGGGTTTTGTAAATCTTTTTTTGATTGATATTTGAGAAAATATTCAAATTTTTTGAGATACTGAAATTTTTATTTTCCTAAGCTGTAAGTCATAACCATAAGTATTAAAACAAAATAGTGCAAAATATTGAAATATTGCAGTTTGTGTGCAATTAATCTAGAATATAAGTTTTTTTTTTTTTTTTTTTTTAAATGACAAAAAAAAAGAACTTTTCCATGATATTCAAATTTTTTAAAATGATATATTATATATAATTATATATATATATATATATATATATATATATATATAACAAAATAAAAATGCTTACATTTTCAGGCAGGCTTTTAACCAGGCTGCTATGTGCCATGGGTTCAATACAAAGTAGATGGATGACTTCCCTCATAGTCACTTCCTCCTTAGTCACATGACTGATTCCAGGCACATACCGTTCACCTGCATATTTCACATGCAAAATATATATGAGAGGCAAAACACAGGCAGTGACCCCAGTCAACCCATTTATATAAAACAACTGATAACACATCAACTACGGGCAGCAAATGACGACAAAAAAAAAAAAAAGTCAGAACTTACCTGCAATGATGATTATCAGGTAGAGCATCTCCTCTGTTAACCTGTTCCACTGTTTCAGTACTTCCTGTGTGTTGAACAAAATGCACAGAAACCAGTAAAAATCCATGATCAATGGCAAAAAGTATCAAAAAATGATTTATTATTTCAATATAAATGATTTGTTTATTAGCATTGCTCAGTTTTGGAGAAGCTGCTACAGAACTACACATATTCCACTTGATCTCACCTCTCCTTCTCTTACTCACCTGATCTTTACTGGAGGAGTTGCCATTAAACAGATCAAAGAGTTCAAACCTCAAAAGAACAAGAATGAGGAAATGATTGGGGTCCATTTTGGAAGCAGCAATCTGTGGTGGGACAGAAAATTGTATTAATTGAATGAATATATTCTTGATTTAATAATTATATTATTTATTTGATAGTATTTTCTTTTATATTCCATACACATTTATGATTTTAAGGACATACCTGCAACATGATAACATCCTTATCAAACATTTCGTCCCTGCACTTAACATCCTGATAGTAATACACCTAAAACATCAGCAAAAGTTAGAATATGTTCAAGACGCAACACAACATGGACATTTAAAGGGGGGGTGGGGGGTGAAATGCTATTTCATGCATACTGAGTTTTTTACACTGTTAAAGAGTTGGATTCCCATGCTAAACATGGACAAAGTTTCAAAAATTAAGTTGTACGTTTGAAGGAGTATTTTTGTTCCCAAAATACTCCTTCCGGTTTGTCACAAGTTTCGGAAAGTTTTTTTCGAGTATGGCTCTGTGTGACGTTAGATGGAGCGGAATTTCCTTATATGGGTCCTAAGGCACTTCTGCCGGAAGAGCGCGCGCTCCCGTATAGCGAGGCTGAGCAGCACAGACATTTCACTGAGCAGAGCGATTCACTGATCAGAGCGAGAGCGTCGCGAAAAGTCACAAAAGAAGTGTGTTTTTGGTTGCCAGGGCAAGACAACCCTGCACAGATTACCAAAAAAAAAAAAATTAAGGGACCAGTGGATGGAGTTTATTTTTACACAGCATCAACGGAGTTGTGCAAGTGTTTTTGTTTGTTCCCTGCATTTCGAAGATGCTTGTTCACAAGGCCCAGTTTGACGACGGATTTGCACATCGTTTTTTTCTTAAGGATGATGTAATCCCAAGGAAAAAGGGTCACGATCGTGTGTTGGAACCGCAGGCGGTGAGTAAAACTGCTTCAAATATCTCTGCCTCCTTGTTAGTGCGTCCCCTCCCATGCCAGAGAATAGGAGCTCGGAGCGAGTTGTTGCTGCTGCTGCTTTCGTTCAGTTTCAGCCTCTGGATCTGATTCTGGATCATAAATAAACGGCTGAATCTGACTGTAAGCCATGGTTTGTTTTGGATGATGGGTTTCCCTCATGGTAATGTCACAGCTTCCACATGCTCTCAACGCAAAAGCCTATTCGCGCTTGTGATTCTTTAGCTCCGCCCACACATCACGCCTACAGACACTCGTGTTTTTCCGGGAAAAATCGGTACAGACTATCTTTCTCTTATGAATATAATAAAACTAAAGACTTTTTGGAGTTATGAAGGATGCAGTACTACTCTATATGTTCTCAAGATTAACAGGATATTGAGTGAAAACGAGCATTTCACCCCCCCTTTAATTCTGTTACATATTTGCATTTTTTTTCACTCCTCCAATATACAATACATACATTCATTCATTCAAAATAAATACAATTTGGATAACTTCAATAACCATTAAAGGCCATGTCGTGCCATATTTAAGATGTTACAATGAAACAATTGATGTGTTGGAAACATCAGTTGATGATCCACCAGCTTATTTGGAGACTTTTTCATGTTCAGATTTTGAACATTTAGGTTTTTCAGAGACTAGCGAATTATTGTATTTACAAATGTTCTCTACTTTCATGTTTTTATTATGTTTTTTTTTCAAATTGGTGACCCTCTCACCTGGCTGACGAGCGACAGGCCGTTTCTGCGCCACATGTCAGCACACACCTGAGCCGCCAGCACAACACAGCGCAGAGGCTGCTCCGCCAGCTCAGTGAAGTTCAGCTGCACCTGAAACACACACACACACACACAAACACACAACTGTAAACCACAGAACAAGACATTCACACTTTACAACTTCATCTCATTAATTAATGATATACTCACAGGATCCACAAAGTCAGGGAGGTATTGGATGGCTCCAGTCTGGCACAGCAGCACATATAAACCTGAGAACAGATACAGAGTATTGAAGTGACCACCACCAAATTTTTTTTACAAAATAAAAGAATAAAACAGCCACAATCATTGGTACACTTTCATGAGTTCCAATAATTTACAGATCTTTATCGGTTTTGAAAGAAATTAATACTTCTATTCAAGGCAGCATTAAACAGATCAAAAGCAATAGTAAACTGCTTTAGAAAAGATTTTACAAAAATATGTTACAAAATATTTATATTTAAAAAACGCAGTCATTAATTCTTTGTTTTTTTTTTTTTTTTTTAAGTACAGCTGTCACAAAGATATTAAGCAGTACAACTGCTTAAAAAAATAAGTTTTTTTCAGTAATAAATAATGCATAAAAAAATTCACAGGATTTTTTTTTTTATTATTATATGTATGAATAATAATAATAAATAAATAAATAAAAAACACTGTAGTATAAGGACCAATTCTTGCTACTAACTAGCATTCCTATTATTAACATTGTGGCTGTTTATTATAACTTATAAAGCACATATTCTGCATGAGCATCCATAATCCAACCCAATACCTCAATTTAATAATTTATTTTACTAATTATTAATAATTAGCAAGTTAAGAGTTTATTGAGGCAAAAGTCTTAGTTAATGGTTTGATAATAGCAAGAATTGGATCTTAAAATAAAGTGTGACCCAATGTTCACTTTTGAAAATTAGTTAACCTTCTCTTTAATGTAACCATGTAACACCCCATTTTTGTGGATCCCACAGACATTAGCTCCTGTTTCATTTTAAAACCGTTTACGAACCCTAAGAAGTCTGACTTCTGATACAAGGATTCAACAATTCTGCTAACCGGCCAGGAGTCTGGAGACGGGCAGATGGATGGAGACGGGCTCCTGGGAGACTTTATACGGCCGTGCGTGGAGGATCTGCTTGCACATGTAGCTGTCTGTCGGCTCGCTGCGGAAGGGCTGGTTGGTGCAGGACATTAGAGCTCTGTGACACTCCTGAAAGGCCAGTAACAGAACCCTCTCCTGTGGGTACATAACACAACACACACACACACTCAGTCACAGTTTCAGGTCATTCATTAACCTGTGGATAAACAAGATTTGGAAGCTAATCAGTAAAGCAGCAGAAATGGCTTTAAAAGTAGACTGTCAATTTAAGGGTTATGGTTTCAGCATTAGTTTAACATTCTGGAGCGGTGTATCTCTGCAAATGGCAATAGGAACACTGGGAGGAGCCAGAGGAGACATGAAGAACTAAGGCAGTTATAAAGGCAAAAGGGGGTCCAACCCGCTACTAGCAAGGTGTACCTAATAAAGTGGCCAGTGACTATATATAAAAAAGCTATTTAACATTTTTGATAAGCATAGAATTAAAAATAAAATACAAAATATTTCCAACAGAAGTATATCGATTGTATGTATTCATATTACATCATATTTGATTCATTTTCCATAATCACCTATTTCTTATGTATGTATTTTACCCCAACAAAGCAATGCAGACAAGCAAGGCCCCTGACTAGCTGTGACTCACATCAGAAGAACACCAGTCCTGAAACATGGCCAGAATGTTGCGCAGCTGCATCTGGAGGGTAAGTCCCGCCTCCCACTCAGGCTCCACCTCCACGTGCTGACCAAGCTGCCTCTTCACCTCCTCCATCCCCTGCCACCAAAGAATGTGATTCAATTAGGCTACAGATCAAACCAAATTAAGATCCTTGTGCCAAGAGAGAGTCTTACCTGCATACAACATAAGAAGCGAAGAAAGACGCGTAAACCTTCAAGGAACTTCACCCTCAACGTCTCAGTCCACACGGAGGGCTTACTGATTAAAATGTACCTGATAACATCCAAATGGAACCAATCAACATTGAGCCAATGAATGAGATGTTTTTGTTTTCCAGAATTCAAGGGTTGTGTGTAGACCTGAGGTCATGGAAGGTAACTTGAACCCGGAAGAACTTGTCAGGGTTGTGGCCCTGGAATTGGAAGCGGTTGCTGCTGTCCAGATGTGCCCTCATCATATCCATTACAGTTTCTATTATGACATTGATGACGCTGCCCTCCTCTATAAGCTGCCTGGCCTGAGAAAGACACAGAGATGGAAAACTTTACATGTACCTTCAACCTATAAATTAACTTAAAGGGTTAGTTCCCTGAATATTGTTTCGCATCGTGTACTTGCGGCATATAATTCCAATTTGTAAGACTTTCTTTCTTTTATAAAACAAAAAAGGACTAGCATTCTTTTAAGTAATATGGTTATTTTTAATGCCATTGCAATGAACAACATCTGGCTCATCAATCAATTTGCACACGGTTTGTGAACTAAATGGACTGCTTCATTAATAATGACTCATTTTCATAATACTTTTTTTAAATGTTATTTTACATTTTAGAGTGTGATAGCCACAGTTAACATTTACTTTCATAATATTGATAAAAAAATCCCAGGACATTTTTGTGTTCCACTGAAGAACGTCATAAAGATATTGTATTACATGATGTGAGGGTGAATAAATGATAACATAATTTTCCTTTTTGAGCAAACTCTTAAGCCTAAAGATTGATGTGCATCAAGTACAAATAGTAGCTACAGTACAGTAAAGTCAAAACATATGCTACAAAGAAATAAAGAGAAAGCACTTATGCTTTAAAGTATAAAATCTGTCCTGTTCCAAAATGCACCAGAATGCAGTTCATAATGTATTAGGGCTCTATGAAATCAGTTCATTAAACTGTAATAATCAAAGGCATCTCTAAATAATTGTTTAAAAATATATGGAAAAAAAAAAAAAAAAAAAACTGAAAACACTGCTAGACACTACTACATATCGCATTTTCATTTCACCTTTGCCTTTTACAATAAATTTCATTTTTATGACTGGATTCTGTGATTCAGACAGTGTTTTCCAAAGTGCAGAAATCACAGGGCCCTATATTAATTATGTGCAGCATTCTCACTAGCTGTATGGAGACAAAAAATAATATTTAAAAAAAAATCAATTTCTTTGCCATTACTAAAAAGTGTACAAGCAGGAAACTCCTATTTCCAGGGAAAAGTATCTGACAGATAAAGGTACAGTATTGTTCAAAATAATAGCAGTACAATGTGACTAACCAGAATAATCAAGGTTTTTCGTATTTTTTTTATTGCTACGTGGCAAACAAGTTACCAGTAGGTTCAGTAGATTCTCAGAAAACAAATGAGACCCAGCATTCATGATATGCACGCTCTTAAGGCTGTGCAATTGGGCAATTAGTTGTATTAGTTGAAAGGGGTGTGTTCAAAAAAATAGCAGTGTGGCATTCAATCACTGAGGTCATCAATTTTGTGAAGAAACAGGTGTGAATCAGGTGGCCCCTATTTAAGGATGAAGCCAACACATGTTGAACATGCATTTGAAAGCTGAGGAAAATGGGTCGTTCAAGACATTGTTCAGAAGAACAGCGTACTTTGATTAAAAAGTTGATTAGAGAGGGGAAAACCTATAAAGAGGTGCAAAAAATGATAGGCTGTTCAGCTAAAATGATCTCCAATGCCTTAAAATGGAGAGCAAAACCAGAGAGACGTGGAAGAAAACGGAAGACAACCATCAAAATGGATAGAAGAATAACCAGAATGGCAAAGGCTCAGCCAATGATCACCTCCAGGATGATCAAAGACAGTCTGGAGTTACCTGTAAGTACTGTGACAGTTAGAAGACGTCTGTGTGAAGCTAATCTATTTTCAAGAATCCCCCGCAAAGTCCCTCTGTTAAAAAAAAGGCATGTGCAGAAGAGGTTACAATTTGCCAAAGAACACATCAACTGGCCTAAAGAGAAATGGAGGAACATTTTGTGGACTGATGAGAGTAAAATTGTTCTTTTTGGGTCCAAGGGCCCCAGGCAGTTTGTGAGACGACCCCCAAACTCTGAATTCAAGCCACAGTACACAGTGAAGACAGTGAAGCATGGAGGTGCAAGCATCATGATATGGGCATGTTTCTCCTACTATGGTGTTGGGCCTATTTATCGCATACCAGGGATCATGGATCAGTTTGCATATGTTAAAATACTTGAAGAGGTCATGTTGCCCTATGCTGAAGAGGACATGCCCTTGAAATGGTTGTTTCAACAAGACAATGACCCAAAACACACTAGTAAACGGGCAAAGTCTTGGTTCCAAACCAACAAAATTAATGTTATGGAGTGGCCAGCCCAATCTCCAGACCTTAATCCAATTGAGAACTTGTGGGGTGATATCAAAAATGCTGTTTCTGAAGCAAAACCAAGAAATGTGAATGAATTGTGGAATGTTGTTAAAGAATCATGGAGTGGAATAACAGCTGAGAGGTGCCACAAGTTGGTTGACTCCATGCCACACAGATGTCAAGCAGTTTTAAAAAACTGTGGTCATACAACTAAATATTAGTTTAGTGATTCACAGGATTGCTAAATCCCAGAAAAAAAAAATGTTTGTACAAAATAGTTTTGAGTTTGTACAGTCAAAGGTAGACACTGCTATTTTTTTTTAACACACCCCTTTCAACTAATTGCCCAATTGCACAGCCTTAAGAGCGTGCATATCATGAATGCTGGGTCTTGTTTGTTTTCTGAGAATCTACTGAACCTACTGGTCACTTGTTTGCCACGTAGCAATAAAAAATATACTAAAAACCTTGATTATTCTGGTTAGTCACATTGTACTGCTATTATTTTGAACAATACTGTATGTGTATCAATGCATATTTAGTACAGAAAGATTCTAGACTTTACAGAAACATGCTTGATGTCATTTCTGCAGGTTGTTCACCATACCAAAGTGGGAACAGTGAAGATCTGCACAGATAAGCCTGTGATTGAGATGTTCCTCTGATGGTCATCGCTGATAAAGTCTTCCTGAAGTTGCTTGTAGTGCTGAAACATGACATACTCCTGTTAATACTCAAACATTCAAATGATGTGAAATAAAATGCAGCTGTAAAATTCTACCTCGGTGAATTTCATGGCAAACTGCCTCTTGAATTCTGTGTCCATTAGTAAACTACTGAAAATCAACTCGTGGACAACCTTGCGAGCTCCTGGGGACAAGTAACAGGAAATCAGGTTTAAGACTATTTTACCAGATTTTAAAATGTGCACAATCTAATGGTAGAGATTGAAATATTGACCTTTATAAAGTTTGGCGTCGTGCAGCATGAGTCGACTGATCAGGCAGAGTTGATTGTTGTCAGCAGCCGGCTCCAAAGCCACCTGACAGAACACCTCCCTGAGGCCAACTACACAAGCAGTGACAAGGACACAACCTCCAAATTATCTATTTGTTTGCTTCAAGTTATATATGTTCTTCTGACCAGTAGAAATAGCCATATCATCAAATATTATTAAAATTTAAAGTAACAATTATAATAGTGTCATGTATTGCTTTGCTGGAAAAAACAGAATTTTTCTCTCTCTTTTTTTATTGAACCCTTTCTTGATTTCTTTGACTTCCTTTCAAAAGTTTGGGGTAAGAGAGATATATATATATACATACACACACACACACACACACACACCTTCACTCAGCAAGGACATAAAATTAATCAACGGTTGCATTAAAGATATTTATAAAGTCACAAAATATTTACATTTCAATTCATTAAAGTACTTCTAAAAAAAAAATTAAATAATAAATACAAATTTTCCACAAAAAACATTAAGCAGCAAAATCTTTTTGCAATAAATAATAGTACACACACACATATACATACATATATATATACATATACATACATACACAGTTTAAAATGAGATATGATTTAAATTATTGTTCTTGGATTTTTTTTTTTATTACTGTCAGTATTACTGCTAATGGTTAAAATACTAATAATTCTATACTATATTGTTTTAACAACTGAACTATTATAAATGTAAAAAAAAACGTTTCTGCTCCTAATCACATACCTAAGTAGCCAATGATCTTCTGGAACCATGCGCCAAGTCTGAGGGCGAAGGTCTGATGAGCCATTACAGCAGTGTGAAGGATCTCCACACGCAATGGGATCTGGATAATGTGCTCCGAGTTACGCTGCAGAGGAAATGGAAAGATGCTTAAGACATCTACATACGCCCTCCAAGAGGCATACCAAATGTGTGTGATCAAAGAGTGTGGCCAGTTTGTTTACCCTGATATTGTCCTTGGCTTGTTGACAGGATCTGAGAGTCCCTCTCTTCACAGCTTTCCGCCCCTGAAATCATGAGAACATGAGGTATGAAGAGTCTATACACTGACCACGTAAGACTATGTGGAATACTCACTTCCTTGTCAATAAGTGCAGTGTAGATCTGGGCCTGATTCTGGTCACAGGCGATCGCGCGCTGAAGTGTGTAGATGACGTGATCATATGAGTGGTGTTCATCGTTGTAGAGCACACAGAAGTAGGTGTCTTCTTTCACTCTGAACACAATATTAAACAACGTTAACTTTCTTACATGAAGGTGGAGCCTCTTTCGGACTTTGCGTCTTCTGTATATCTCACTTTGGCTTCAGCTCCTCTGATAGCTCATAGGTTTCTTCCCACACCAGCATGTCTGTCGTGTACCGCAGCAGCAGGTGGAACAGCATCTGAGCCCTTTCTCGCAGGCCTGGATCCATCACACACTCATCCTGTGACACACATAACAGCAGCTGTCACTGAGAGGCTGCTCATCTTTAGTTCTTCACAGATTGATTTTACTTGATTTGTGCTCACATACCAACATCTACATATTAATTCACCCAAAAATAGAGATTTAGTGAAATGTCCCAGCTCCTCATTTCCATGTGATAAAAGTAAATAAGGAAAGGACGGGAACTGTTTAGCTCCAAAACTGATGATGATAATAATAACAAAAAAAGTGACATAAATCATCAAGATTAAGCTTTAGGTTTCACATCAATAATGATTTCAATGACTGATTTAATTTAATTTATTATTCATTTCAATTTCATCAATGTTGAAAACAATTGTGCGGCTTAATATTTTTTGCACAAGCTGAAATGTATTTTTCACGATTTCTGATGAACAGAAAGTTCTGAGAAACATCATTTATTTAAAATAGAAATATTTTGTAACATTGTTAATGTCTTTAAATGTCACTTGATCAATTTTTTTTACTAAAATCTTACTTTTAAACATTAGTATATACTGGAGTTAAAAAAGTATATAAATACACATGCATGTATATATTATATGATTATAAATATATACATATAAATATATTTATATATACACATAATAAATATACACCATACACACATATATTATGTAAACAAAAACTTTTTTTTGGTTGTGATTAATCATGATTACTCATTTGACAGCCCTACAATGGTTTGAGATTTTTTTTTATTATAATTCTTTCAAATGGCTTTATTATTATTATTTTAGGGAAAGTAGGCTTGCATAGAGATAAGCAAACCCATCCTCACAAGAACTCACTGCTGTTTATTCTCACACGCATGTTTTGTTTGTTATTTGGCAGAATGCAAGCTCCCAAAGGTCTACTGCGTAACTAAATATCCTCAGTTTCCTCAACTTCACCAGAAGAGCACAATCTCGAATATCTCCTAAAACACCAAAAATAGTGACTAGCTACCAAAAGAGCTTAATTAGCCTGGACAAGCAGCAAAAAGATGATAAAACATGACAGGCCCTTTGCGCAGGATATGATGTTTGCTGATACATGTTCATTATGTGTATGTTTAGATCTTGCCAGAGGCTGTCAAACACAAAAAGGCACCTGCTGTTTTCCGACAAAGGTGGCCATGAGTGAGTGTGGATCTGGAGCCTGATCTTATCATGATGGATCTATGGAGTTCACAGAACACTGAAGCAGACCATCCAGGCACACAGCAAGAAACCAGCCCATATCAGAACACCCTCGCTCTTTAGATGAATTAATATACCCTTCAACACCCAAAATCTACTAATGATAGTCTTTCATTCTTTCTAAGCATTTTGTACATTCATTTCCTTGTACGACAAACCCTCTTACTAAAGACTCTACTTTTTTTTTTTCTACTCCTGCATTCCAGCTGGTTTTGCATCACAGGCCTGCTGCACGTCACTTTCCCACACACTTTGTGTTTTTCCCACAGAGGGAGGGAAGGGTTTGACAAACGCACGGACAGAACGGCTCCTCTGACCTCGAGGCAGGAAGTTAGCTCAACAATAGTGTTCATGGAAAAAAAAAAATCTTTGCATCGATAAGAGAAAATAAACGGTACCATTTCCATAGAAACTGAGGTGCCAGGGTCGTGTTGGGAGCAGCAGGGTCCGCTCTTCCAAGCCTCCAAATCTCCACAGTCACAGAAACCTCCTCCTGCTGAGGCATGCATCTGTGCCAGCAATGCAAATGAAGAATACGAATAAATAAACCATATACAGTAATAAACATAATAATACCATATTTTCCAGACTATAAGTCAGACTTTTTTCATAGTTTGGCTGGTCCTGCAACTTATAGTCAGGTGCGACTTATCAAAATTAATTTGACATGAACCGAGAGATAAGAACTGAGAGAAATGAACCAAGAGAAAACATTACCATCTCCAGCAGTGAGAGGGCGCTCTATGCTGCTCAGTGCTCCTGTAGTCTACACTGAAGACAGAGCGCCCTCTCGCGGCTGGAGATGGCAATGTTTCTCTTGGTTCTAAATAAATGCGACTTATAGTCCAGTGCGACTTGTATGTTTTTTTCTTCGTCATGATGTATTTTTGGACTGATGCGACTTATACTCCGGTGCGACTTATAGTCCGGAAAATACAGTACTCAGGTAATGGTAAAATAAAAAATCTAATAAAAACTTGTAGAACAAGCTTGAGATTTTAGGAAAGGAAAAACAAACGATTTAGTAAAAAAACTAATTAGAAGTAATAAGTGCATGTACCTTGTAGCGATGGCTTTTGTGCACACTCTTCTGGAAGCATTCAATGCAGAGCACACAGGTGGGATCTATTGCACAATCCCTGGGACATACATAAAAGAGTTCAGCATAACAACTTCAGAGAAGAACTGGGACTGGTGTTGGGTTGATATATACTTCCAGGTAATAAACACATACATATATAAAAACAAGATTTGGAAACACACATTCTTTATCATTACTATTTTCTGCTATTTATAATAACAGTTAAGTTTGGACCGTGCACAAGCTGAAAGTCTTGCTGATGTTCTCCTACAGGAGTCGAGGACTGTATATATTATCAAAGGGGCTCTGGTCTAACCTGCAGGAGTAGACAGTCTCGCCCTCTTTAAAGACGCGTCCACACTGCAGAGCTGAGGAGCTGCTGTTGGATTGCTGGAGCTTCTGCAGGCCAACACAGGGTTCTTCTCCAAAAAGGAAGCACTCCAGAGGATACAGGAGGCATTGCTCAACCTTTCGCTCCTCCTCCCCTTGTTGTGGCTCCGTCTCCCGACAGTAAATTAGAGGGACTTGCTCCCCTAAATAGCGGAGTATGGCAGCCCCTCTGTTTGAATCTTCCTGCCATTTCTGATGGCAAAAGAGAAACAGCATTGATTATATAACAAACTAAATACATTAAAGAGTCATATGTGACTCTGGAGCACAAAACCAGTCATAAGTAGCGCAGGTTTATTTGTAGCAAAAGCCAAAAATACAAAACTACACGCGTCAAAATGATTGATTTTTCTTTTATGCCAAAAATCATTAGGATATTAAGTAAAAATCATGTTCCATGAAGATATGTAGTACATTTCCTACTGTAAATATTGCAAAACTTTTTGATTTGTAATATGCATTGCTAATAACTTCATTTAGACAACTTTAGAGGCAATTTGCATTTTCTCATTATGACTTTTTTTGCGCACCCTCAGATTCCAGATCTTAAAATAGTTGTATCTCGGCCAAATATTGTCCGATCCTCCCAAACCATACATCAATAGAATGATGCAATCAGATGATGTATAAATCTGAATTTAAAAAATAAATAAAAAATCATCTTGTACATTTTGAAATAAAGGTGCTCAAAAGTTTTATTTTAGTCAAAATCTTCCTCCTCAGTTCAAAAAGACCATTTAAGAGCAATATGTAAGAAATCTTCAGTTCACTGCAATTGCATGGAAAAGAGCAACAAGTAAACTAAAGATATATCCTTTTGTTTTCCACAAAGCAAAAAAAAAAAAAAAAAAAAAAAAAAAAAAAAAAAGAGGAAATAAAACTCCTGAATACAGTCTGAAGATTTTCTTTATTATAATATTATATTTAAATACATATTTAATTGTAACTGTATATTTATAAAAGAATAGTAATAGTATTTTTTATACTTTTTTTTTTTTTTTTAATAAATGAATAAATAAGTGGGTAGCTATTATGCATGTCAATTTTGGTGGTTATTGCTCATATATGGTGATATGCTCATATTCAAACACCAAATCACATGAACAGCATGCTATTTCTGTCAGTATTCAGAATCTATACAATGTCTAAAAGATATTCCCAGTTTTTAAAGTACACTAAGTGCACTGTAATAATATGCATCAATCAAACAAAGACGTTTCAGAGCTTCTTAATGCACAGATAAACCTATCATAAATGCCCTTTGACCGCTAGCCATCATAATCAAAACTGTGGTGCATTCCTATCCATACCAATAAAACTGAATGTTTTAAATAAATTCTACTCCTGTCTGAATTAATTAACCGCATTGTGTGCAGCAAGATCTGTCAAAGAAGGACCAAGGGTCAGTGCCGCTGGTTATTCCCATGTCAACTGACTAACGAATAAGACTGTGCTAAGCAATGCATTATTAAACAGGAAACTCTGGCATAACTGCATTATGACACATTAGGAAAGCTGATTTATGTTCTGTCTCCTCCTGTTTCTGTCAGATTTTTTTTTTTTTTTTTTGGAAAATCTACATCCTGATCTATTTTAAGGTAGAGAAATCGCGAGGAATATACTTTCAATCTCTGCTACGTCTTTGCAAATTTAACCCTTAAGATAGCGTTTCAAATTACGCATCTTACAAATATAAACTTAAAAAAAGTTATTTAAGAAAAAAAAATTAAATAAGCATTAAAACCTAATGGTTAAACGCAAATTTTGGTTATATTGCGCAAGTCTACATTCTGTAGTATCAACTTAGCAAATATAAACAAGTAATAATAATAATAAATAAAAACAGTATATTCTGATTATAGAAGGGGCTGCATGAAAAGGTGAAAACAGCTGGTGAAATTGTGTCGTATTTAACACAATCTACATAAAAATGATAAATGAAAGATTTTATTCGTAAACAAACCTAACTTACTAAAGCATCACCTCGTATATTCAGATTAAAAACTGCTCGTTTTACCTGCAGTAACTTACAAGAAACTATTCATGTTAACACTAAACAATAAGAGCTCGTGTTGCGAATAAAACAAGAAGAAAACGCAGTGAAAGCGGGTGTTGAATCTGCTCGTGTCTGCGTGCTTGATCGTGATCAACAACCCTGTAAACAAAATGCAGTATCTGACCAATATGTTCATCATCAAATCGTAGATAACACAGAATCTATGGGTTTACCACGCATACTCAACATGTTCATTTCCCTGCCGAAATCATAATATACTGCAAAACGCGTGACGTGCGACTGAATTTATGTCTTAAATGATTTAAAGCCAAGTATTTACCGTGCTCAACTGTAAACCGTTCAGAGACTCCGCCACCGCCATGATCAAAATGCCGTAAAGTGTCACCACAGCAACACAACTAGGACGTATTTGCAACAGTTTAAAAGTCTTTTGGCTTGATATGGATTCAACATCATAACAGGTAATTCAGATTGTGGGCAAATTATAAAAGCATGTGCATATACATTACATAACACAAATAATAAAATAATAGGACACATTTTAATGAATTAACAACTGATTACTAATCACGACATGAGACGTGAGCATAAATGTAGATTCCTGAAGATTAACAGTGAACATGGAAAGTAATTTATATTCTTATAATCTAGACAATGTTGTGATTTGGAGTTGGTTTGTGGTTAAAGAAAATAATGGGGACGCCGTAAATTACCCCTTCTCAGTGAATTATGCATATTATTATTTTTATTTATTGCCCTGCAGCGCCCTCTGGAACTCACTTTTTCATGATGGTCCAAGGTCAAACAAAAAAACGAACAAACAAATAAAACTGCCTCTCACATCAGTATTTACAGTAGCCTAAGGGAGAGTTGAGTATTTTTACCCAAACCCTTAAGTTTAAAATAATATCACATCACATATGACGTCACCCCAAGCAAAAGTGAAATCAACGTTCCATCGCTCTTTAAATGGTAACGTTATTCAAAAATGTCTTGCTATACGTAACTGCTGTTTCCTCTGAGTCTGTAGCAAAGAGTCTGTAGCAGACAGCATCTCACACATTATCACTTCCTTCACGTGCAGCTGAGCGTTTATCAGCGAGCTCGCGAGCATGAAAAAGAGATTTGTGGCTGATTTGACAAATAGATACGGAGACTGACGACATGAACATTTATACTGAGTCGTGATTCCGCGAGCATCTGGAATATTAGGTAACTCTTTTATTCGTTTTATTATGTAAAGTTTCATTAAGAAATAAAACTTAGAGGGAAACGAAAAATTGCTGCGTTGTGTAAAGTCAAACCCTTAAGAATATTGTCCCATTGTTTATTTATTATTATTATTATTATTATTATTGTAAAAATGTATGAACACCATTTGTAGCCTATAACCAGAGTTTTACTACAAATACCAAGGTTGGTTAGTGTAGCAAACCCATTGTTAATGTGTGGTTACTATGGTTTAACTACATTAACCATGTTTTTGTTTTGTTATATTTGTAGTAAAACCATGGTTAATTTTTGAAAGGGAAACCTGTAGTAACCTGATATATAAGCGAGCTGGTCTATCAGTATTACAATTATATGAAAAATATCATGTTATACTGATATGGTAACAATTTACAATAAGATCCCGTTAGTTAATGTTAGTTAATGCATTAACATTATTAAAAGTATTTTATTGTTGGTTCATTTTAACACAAATACTGTAAAATATGACAGATATTCCTACAAAAAATGTATGCAAGTGTATAATGTTTTCTTGAATGTCCAGATGTGTGTGATTTTCTAAATGCAAAGATTACATTTTGACAAAAACATGCAAATACTGTACACTCTTGCCAGTTTGCAGTCACATCAGAAGATTAATAAAAGCGGTTTTATTTACCATGCTGTGAGTTCGCCTCATGCGGTGGTCGTCATATTTATAAGTGAGCTATAAAATTACATTTAAAATAAAATATCTAAAATAAATCCCAATGTTCACTAAAATCTTAAAATGTCCATCAATTTTTTTTTACAATTTATTCCATGTATCCAACATAGCAAGACTAGGCTATGTGATAATATGAAAACACCCACAAAGTGTTTTATAATATTTGACTTGGCTTTAGGAAGTAATCTGAGTGGAAAACGAGAACAAAATACTTCTATAAATGTATTTAAAGTAGCACGTGAGGATTGTTTCCCAGCATTACTGTTGACATTACCTTTGTTTTTCATGGTCCTCTCCATGCTTTTTAAATGAAATTATGTTTTTGTCCCCCATCATTTTGGATCCCACTCTCAGCTTTCCAGTGACCATGAACATAACTGGTCCAACAAACCACACGAACAGCTGTAAACCATTTTACGAGGAAGAAAACCCAATTCCACTTGTGGTTCTCTACAGCACAGTCCTCACATTAGGCCTGCCTGCTAACCTGATCACAGTCTTCCTCACGTTCCTCGAAGTGTGCCGGAAGAACGTCCTAGGAGTCTACCTCTTCAGCCTGTCAGTGTGTGACCTGATGTATCTAGGTACACTTCCACTCTGGGCCATTTACATCAACAGAGGTCACCACTGGGAGTGGGGCTCTTTGGCCTGTAAGTTCACCGGCTATGTGTTCTTCAACAACATGTACATCAGTATCTTCTTGATGTGCTGCATTTCCGTGGACCGCTTCGTAGCGGTGGTCTACGCCGTGGAGTCTCGAGGTCTGAGAAGGATGAGGCATGCCGTGATCATCAGCGTTGTGATTGTGTTGGTCGTTGCTGTCGGACACGTGCCGGTTTTCACCATGACGGAGGGCGACTCTGAGTTAATGGAGGAGAAGCGGTGCTTCGAACCAAGTGACCCCTCTGTCGTAGTGACGGGACTCAACTATTCCCGCTTCTTCATCGGTTTCTTCATCCCGCTGTGCATTTTAATAGTCACCAACTTGGCCATCATAGCTAAAGTTCGAGCTAGCACTGGTTTGAAGCCAAAGGCCAAGGTCAGAATTCGTAACCTGGCCTTAGCCGTCATCTTGTTCTTCTTAGTCTGCTTCACGCCGTACCATGTGATCCTTTTGCTACGTGCCATCAATTTCCACTTCTCCAATGGGAAATGTGACTTTGAGAGAAGTGTCTATACACCCTATACGATCTCTCTGGGTCTGTCTACCATCAACAGTGCCATAAACCCTGTTTTCTATGTGCTTAGCAGCAACAGTGTTCATAAGAAGATCCACAAAGGCCTACAAGGGTTACGTAGCAGCTCGAGATCTTCTTCTTTTACATGATTTATTTAGTTTCCATAGCTGAGATTGTGTAGCCTGTACAACATTTCAATGTTTTGAATATAAATGTGTTATGTTTCTATTATCCTTTTTTTATTAAAATGAAATGCTATTCAACTTATTGTGGAAGATTCATCTGTGTTCACTATGTATTTTTTTTATTTTATTTTATTTTTCATCAACAACTTTTCTCTGGTGACATATGGCAGATTTCTCCAATAATCTGATTTTATTTTTCATCAGTACTTTTCATCAGTTTGTTATCTTAGATCATAGTTAAAGTCCAAGTGTGAAATAGATGTTTTTGAGTTTGGTTTGAAATGTATGCAGCCACAGACACGTAACGAGGAAATGGTTAGAGGTTAAGGTGCTGATGTGCAGAACAAGAGGATGTCTTTCTGTTTGCAGGTGACAGTCTAGACATTTATGGACTGTGTGCCTGCATTATGACACGTAGTTACACACATGGGCTTGAGAATGGCTTATTTTTTTGGTACTGATTTAAAGGTAAGTGTAAAGAATCAGGACTTGATGCATGAAATGTTTTGTTGTGGTTATGACGGAGCATGAGAACGGATGCTCAAATATGTTTATAACTTGTACCTTCCTTGACCTTGAATTGTTTGTGAACTTGCTACCTGCTTGGTTGTAATAAAAGATAGAGCAGGTCTGTTTTTTTTTTTTTTTTTGAGGCGAACACACTGAATGACAGGAAGTTTGACAGAATCATAAACCAGGACTGCCACACAAAGCTACATGTACCAATAAGGGAAAGGTGTATGATGGTAAAATGATGATAAAAATTAAATGTATTTAAATGGTCTTGGTATGAAATTAAAGTTAGATTCTATCTTCATAAAAAAATTGTGTTTGACAAATTATATATAGATATATAAACTGATATACCACAGAAGCCATACGGGAAAAACAAATAAAACAAAATATGCTGTTGTAGAGCTTTAAACTTCTCTTTTTATTACTTAAAGACAAACTGCTTTAAAGTGGACACCAACTAAGCTTAGGCAGTAGCAGCAGGCAGTGGGATATAGAAGTAAATGGCTGCATTTAACTTCCTGTACTTGAGGTTTATGGTGATTTCCTTTTCTTTTTTTTTCTTTTTTTTTTTACACACTTGTTAGTTCAGTAGTAGTGCTTTTGTCAAGCACACTTTAACAGGCTTGGATTTATTTATAAAGAGTGCTTGGAGAACTTTACCTGTGCTTGTTTCCGTTCACATGAATGCAGGCAGTAGTTCGTACTTTTTGCAAAGGTTCAGTTTTCTGAAGTAGTGTGTGTCGGTGCAACTGTAAGAGAGTGTGTGTGTGTGTGAGTGTGTGTCTGTGCATGTGATGCTGATTATTGCAGAGGATCTTTCTTGTTCTGGTAGGGCAGGAGGCTCATGTTGTACTGGCTGAGCCACCAGTGTGAGATCTGCTAAAAGAACACTGGTGTGTTCGGACATTGTGATGATGGCATCAGATACAACAACAACAACAACAACAACAGAAACACTGTTGAAAAAAGAACACTGTTGAGTTTGTTCATTAGTCAATTACATCAATAAATTTTTTTTTTTAAAGTAGTAAAAAGTAAACAAAAACAAAAAAAGAGACTGGAATAATTTCATATTTAATCTTCAAATTAACGTAGAAACAAAATAAAGACAGCATTTTTTATATATATATTTATTTAATGGCATCTTTTTTATGACTGAAGGCGAGTATCACTGATACCAATATTACCGATGTCTATAGGAATTTTTTTCCCCCTAATATTTAATAATTGACTATAGCCATTCAACATTACTGTATAATTGAGAGCTATACATTTGAACATTGATTAGACTTTTCAAAAATAACTTAAATTAAGTGAACTTAATCTTCATATGTACTCATTATGATAAATATCATATTTACCTGTGCCCTTCAGCAAGAAATAAATATACAGAAATTTAATAGTTATCAAATACTAAATTCTAAATTAAATATAGATGAATCCTTAGAGCTACAAAAGTTACAATGCATTACAATGTTTATTTATATAGCACATTTAAAACAACCAAAGTCAACCAAAGTGCTGCACAGAGAATGCAAAACAAGTCAACAAGTTAATAAACAATAAAACACAAACTCTAAAACACAGACACTGTGAAATGGATGAGGTTCACTAAAATAAAGTATTATTGCACAGCAAGTCAAAAAATTAAATGCCAAGCAGAAGAAATAAGTTTAGAGCAGACTTAATAGACTGAGTTGAGGCAGTTCTGATATGAATTGGGACAACTTTGGGCAAACAACAGAAAAAGCACGATCACCTCTGTTTTTGAGACGTGCCCTGGGGACTTGTAATAAACCAGAATCGGCAGATCTGAGTGCTCTTGACTGAGTGTATGGATGTAACAAATCAGATACTGTAGGAACTGTGGAGAGATTTATAGACAAACAGTAATATTTTAAAATCAATTCTGTTTGACTGGCAGCCAATGCAATCAAATCAAAACTGGTGTGATAGACTCATGTTTGCACTTCCCATAAAGAAGCCGAGCTGGTGCATTCTGAACCAACTGCAGACGAGAAACACATAACTGAGTTGTAGTAATCCAATTGAGATGTTACAAAAACATGCATAACCATTTCAAACTTCTTTAGAGAAAAAAAAGGGGTTCACCTTTGTCAGAGATGAAGATGATAAAAACAGGACTTGACCACCACACTTATCTGCTTATCAAATTTAAGATTCAGATTCAAAATCATGTACACAGTGTTCATTTTAGCCAAATAAAATAAATTCAGTGTTACTTTCATTGAGGCTTAGGAAATTACTTGTAAGCCAAAGTTTTTGTGTGTCCAGACTAAAATAGGCTTTAAAGCCTGTTTGTTATCGCGCTTCAAATGGATGTAGATTTGTGTGTCGTCAGCATACAGATGAAAAGAGGCCCCATACTTTTAAAAAATAGATCCTAGAAGAAGCATATAAAGAGACAACAGTACCGGACCAAGAATTGAGCCCTGAGGGACACCAGACTTTAAATATATCTCAGATGAGGATTGGTTTCCAATACTAACAACATACCTCTTATTAGTGATATGTGAACAAACCACTTCAACACTGTGCCATGAAGACACTGTGCCCTGAACAACACGTTTCAAGATGTGATATAAGTGTATTATGATAAACTAAATCAATCAAAGGCAGAACCAAGGTCTAACAGAACCAGAGCCATAGACTGCCCAGAGTCAGTAATTACCATAGTATCAGTCAAAACTCTTAAAAGAGCTGACTCAGTACTGTGACAGGATTTAAAACCAGATTGACATTTTTCAAAGGTCAAACAGTTAATAGTTAAGTTACTGATTTCCTCTTTTTTCTTTTGTTTTTTGATGAACAGATATCCCAGCAGCTGGTTTGTTATTTTGCTGCTATTACTTTAAGATCTGCCACTCCTGAATGTGATGTGATGCGGCTCTTACATGCATATTCTTAGTTTCATTAGCGCTTTAATATGAAATGATACAAGCTACAGCACAAACACAGTATAACAGCTGCCAGGAAAATTAGTTATTACTGACAAGTGACAACATCTCCTCTGACCACAGCTCTCTGTTTTTCTATTGAAACTCCTCGTCATCTTTACCGTTTGTGTGCTCGTTTGGCTAGTGCTGTCGCTGAGGTGAAGCTGGAGAAATTTAGACCCAGACTGTAGATGACACCAGAAATTTGCAGCTTCGCTGATGGAAAAAGAGAGAGTGTGAAAGTCTTTCAGTCTTAAAACAGACTCGTGCGCGGAGATTGAATTATAAACCACAACATTTTATGGTGCAAACTTAAGCACACTTCAATCAGGGGAAAAAATTGACAATGTACACATACTAGAACTCTGATCTTACACTGTTACAGAGTCAATGATGAATAAGAGTGACTATAAAAAAAGAGAAGGTAATGCCTATTGGTGTATATCTAATCTTGTGTTTTTAGAAATGTATCTGTGTATTCATATTGTTTTCAATAAAAGTTTGTTTGTATTACTCCGCTTGCAAATTTTCGCACAGCAAGTGACATGGTAGACACCCAAGTCCACTAGAATTTTGTAAATAATACTGTTTTTTGTGTCATATAATGTACTTTTACAAGTTTTTTATTTTATTTATAATAAATTTTTTTGGGTTTCATTTTCAGTACATTTTCTATACACCTTAAATACATCACCTTGTGTGTATGCATCTGTAATTTGACTACTAATAATAAACAATTACTAATCAGTATTTACAAAAAATAATGTCAAACATTCATAATGCTTTAACAAAACTACTTCACCTTTCTTCTTTTAAGAAATAATCATAAAACAAAACATTAGAGCAAGTCATGGAAAAGGAATATTTATTAGTTACTAAATGTATGAATTGCATTCATAATTAATTTGATGAAAAAATTAATAGATTGAGAAACAGTCATTACCAAGATGAATGCAATCTCAACTGAATTCATTATTTCATAGTGAACAGTAAGAAGAGCCATAGACTAGTACCTTGATATCGCTGCAGACTGAGAGGGCTTGTCTAATGTGCTCTGATGTAGCACAGACAAATGTAGGGATTTCCATAATGACAGGGTCTTTCTCGGTCCCCCCAACTTGAAAGCAGCCATTAACAACTAAACAGGGATTACCGTTTTCACCATTTTCAGTCTGTGAAACACAAGCATCAAATATCACAATAACACTTCAACGCAGATATAACGGTTTAAACGTAGGCCAGATAAGTCATGCAACCACAGAAGAAGAAAACAAATACTATGTGCAAAACTATAAAACATACGTTTTTAGGAAGCTCGGAAGTTCCTGCTTCAGCCAAGGGTAGCGTTAATTATTCCTCTTTTCTGGTTCTG
Source organism: Carassius auratus (assembly GCF_003368295.1). Classification (NCBI taxonomy): domain Eukaryota; kingdom Metazoa; phylum Chordata; class Actinopteri; order Cypriniformes; family Cyprinidae; genus Carassius; species Carassius auratus. Next base: position 14,087,638 of record NC_039259.1, on the reverse strand, counting down.
TCCTGGAATGCACCCCAGTCTGAAAACCCACTGCCATCCTGCTGGGGTTCTGTCCAGTCCGCAGAGCTGAACATGGACCAATCCTTAAAGCCTTCACAACTCTGAAAACCATCTTCACCATAACCTGAGAGTCTGTCTGTACTTAGCTACACTTTTGGCAGTGAGCAGTTTGTTCTCTGTGTCCCACAGGAGGCAGTGGGTACCCATTGTGTTTCAGAGGCAGATACACATGCTTCCTACAAAAGACATTTCCTCAGTAGCTTTACTTCGATTACCAGGAAGAGGAATCTGAGAGGGAGAAGCAAATGCAAAATATTAAAATAACATGAAGTTTGTATTTTGTTTAGACACCATCTACCCATCTATGAATTAATGAACAAATACAATAAAAATATATATAAGCTTTTGAATGGTATAGTCAGTGTATAATGTTACAAAACCTTATTTCAGATTATAGTATATATATTTATACCTACACTTAATGTAGTACTTGTTTTTCTCTTAATCTGCATCAAGTATAATTAAACTAATGTACATATATGTTAGTTTATTCAGTATATATCTTTATGTTTGTAAAATTAGTTAAACTCAAAAGGTCAAAAACATTGATTCTGGAGTAAAAAAAATAAATAAAATAAGTTCAGAATATTGGTAAATTGTTAATCAGCATTGCATTATGAAATACACATCCAGTAAAATGCCTTGGATTGTGGAGTGTTACACGATTTTAGAAAACAATCTCCAATCCCCATGTACACAAACCAGACACGACAATCATGACAAGCACAAAAAATGATATAAATTAAGAATCCCTTTATTACAGATCATGTTACAGATAACGTTTAGTTCATTACAATTGTCAGACATGTATTTAGGACAAAGATGTGCAAAGGTTTAGATATGGCCGCATAGAACATCTAATCTCAGCCTAAAACACTCTGCCTGTCAGCTAGTAAACCTGTGACCACAAAAATAGAGGGGATTCCTCTAAAATATAGTAAAAAGCAGTATTTTGAGTGGTTAGAGGAGGTGATGGATGTCTTCGTTATTCTGCAAGTACATTTGACAAGAAGGGGAGTCATTATTTTAGGGGTGAAAAACTCTCAGTAACTGCGACCAAACAGCGTGTAGAACTGCGCAGGCTCTTTGCCGCTGACGCACATCTGACCGGCCTGCAGGGTCTTCAAGGGCTCGAAGGGGATACACAGACTCTTGGCTCCCATTGAGGGTGCACCAGGCTCCAGGTCTTGATCCCTGAGGACACAGGAAAGAGAGTGTTAATGGTAACCCCATCTCCCATGAAAAATGGAATTAATATAATTCCAAAAAATCCCAAACATTTTCTTACATACATACACATACATATATATATATATATACACACACACACACACATATATATATAAATTTTAATATGATATTTGATATATTGGTTTGTAGTGTTAATTCTTTTCTGTTCTATCATCATGAGATTGTCATTCATTTACACCAATATAAACAATTAAAACATTAAAAGTGTGTAGAAAAGAGATATGGTGCCAAAAGAATACAGTGAAGGCAAATATTTTTTTTAAATAAAATTTTTATCATTTTAGCCTTAAGTAGTGACAATAAAAGAGCTTTAAAAAATGTATATATTTAAAACAACATTTTAATATTTAAAACATTTAAAGGGATATTTGTGTGTGTGTATGTGTGTGTATTAGGGTTTGCACAGACTTGTCGAGTAGTTGAGGGATCGACTACTTCAACCACTAGTCAGCGCTGTCAGAAACAATCGATTACTCGATCATGCATTAACCATAATGCATATAAAGAGTTTACAATTACGATGTGAATTTTAGGATTACAATATTGCGTGGAGCTGTTACTTCTATGATCTTATCTATTTTGCATATAAAATTTTAATATGTAAATAGGGGTGTGTCTGAAGCCGAATACCTTATTCCGAATGGCACGGATAATGGCTTCAAAAATGAATAACATACAAGGAATAATTCTGCCTGAATAGTCGTGCAACCCCTATATTAGTCATGTGAAAAAGTTAGGAAACCTTATTGAATTCCATGGTTTTCTATATCAGGAGATAATAAAAAAATTATCTGGTCCTGCCAAAGTTAGGACATCCTATGATTCAGCTGCCTGCAGATCCACTTTTAGCAGCAATAATTTGAAGCAAGTCAGTTTCTGTATGACTTGAGCAGTCACTCGTCGTTCTGGAAGAATTTTGGCTCAGTCTTCTTTACAACGCTGCTCCAGTTTATTGAGGTTTGTGGGTATTTGTTTATAGACGGCTCTCACCACATGATTTCAGTCAGGATGTGGACTGGGCTATTGCAGAACCTGGATTATTTTCTTTTCAGCCGTTCTGTTGTAGATTTGCTGGGGTGTTTGGGATCATTGTCCTGTTGCATCACCAAATCTTAGCCACTCTTTAGCTGTTGGACGGATGTCCTCACATTTGACTCTAGAATACTTTGGTATACAGAGGAAGTAAATGGTCGACTCGATGACTGTGAGGTGCCCAGGTCCTGTGTCTACAAAACAAGTCTTCCACCAGGATGGTATGAGGTGTTTGTGCTGATATGCTTGTTAGGTTTTCACCAAACGCGCTGCTGTGCATTATGGCCATTATCATCTGTTCAGAGGTCATTGTTCTAGAAGTCTTATGGTTTGTTCAGATGAAACTTTGAAAACCTAAACCTTGCTTTTTTTTTTTTTTTTTTTTTTTTAGATAGAAGCAACTAACTTCTTACCATATTAACTCTTTTCAGATTAATGGCAGCAACAATTGCTTCTCTAAGATCATAGCTGATGTCTTACCTCCTTGGCATTGTGTTAACACACACCTGAAGGCTCCAGACCAGCAAACAGCTAAAACGGGTGCTCACACTTGCTGATGATCACTTAATCAAAGGCTTTTGATTAGCAGTGCCAGACTGCTACTTTTACCCTCTTAATTCTTATGTTAACAGTAAGGGTGTCCTTATTTTGTCATCCATGGCTTTTCCATTTTGGCTCCATTCACTGTGCAATGTGTCATGTGTTGTTCAACTGAGGTTTTATTTTCCATATATTAAGACCTGGAAATTATGTTTTTATTATGTCCCAATGGTCCTTGACACTAAAATGTTGTAGGTGACAACATACTGGTCATCTAGGAATAACAACCCAAAAGCATGGTGAAATGGACAAATCTCTTACTTGGCTGTGGTCTTCTTAATCCAGTCCTCACACTCAATGCCTCCACAGAAGGGTATCTGCACAATCTGCGAGAAATCATATGAATTAGTCAAAATTCTGGTTTTGATGGAAAAAGCAAGTGACCAGAAAGCTCTGGATCCACAATGTTTACTTACTCTTCCGTGGTCCAGATCTTTCTGGAATTGCTCCATCGTATCAGCCACAACCATGTGTTTGTGCAAATCATCAGAGGCCCTGTGACAAGTCAACAAATCTCAAGTCATTCTGCATCTGATGGAACTGACAGAGCTTTAATGTGGTGATACCAGCTCAGCGGGTGTTTGTACCGTTTAAAGAGGTTGTTCTGGATCTCTTCCAGAAGGTTTACGATTTTCTTCTCAGTGTCGGCCTCTGGCACAGTGAGCTTTTCTCCCGTGTCTCTTCTTACTGCTACAAACTGACCCTGTTTTAAGTCCTTTGGCCCCACCTCCAACCTTATGGGCACACCCTGCATTCAGAAAACAGGAAGTCAGTCATAAAGCCATTGTGTCTTTGTTGAGATAATGCAGCTAGAGAGAACCTCCATACCTTCAGCTCCCAATGATTGAACTTCCAGCCAGGTGAGTAATTATCACGCAGGTCTGCCTTGACTCTGATGTCGGCCTTCTGTAGTTTAGAGAGATATTTGGAGCACTGGGCCAACAGAAGATCTTTCTCTGCTTCTGGGAGAGTGGCTGTGATGCCACAAGGAATGATGATGACCTGTGAATCACAGTGTTAGTTTGAATACAGTGCTATGATCCATTATAAACAGGGAGAAGAAATAATGAATCTCCAGCACACCTGTAGACATGCTACTCTGGGTGGCAGCACCAGGCCCATGTTGTCTCCATGAACCATTGTCAGGACCCCGATGGTTCGTGTGGTGATGCCCCAGGAGTTCTGGTAGGCCAGCTGCTTCTCACCTGGTTTCTTAGGGTCCTCAAAGACGATCTCAAACATCCTGGAGAAGTTCTGGCCCAGGTGATGAGATGTGGCACCCTGTGAGAGTGACGAGGAGCGTTTCAGATCTTATTGCAGTACTTTGATGCAGCTACAATAAATCCTAAATGCTAAGGTTATGATAATACAATTGATACAATAAAAAGTAACCACCTCTCTGCAGCAGTAGAGGTATGGTCTAACTCAGAGATGTTTCTCATTGTTTTTGTACATGTGCTCGGTGGAAAACTTTGACCATTGTGTTTGTGTCTGAGGTGTTTTTAAGATGCCATATCCAGTTAAAAGAAGCCCGGCTCAAGACACATGCTTTATATTGTCCTTTACGGAAATAAAAAAAAATCTAAAATGTTTGTATGATGCGCAACTTATATAAACGTCTGTTTTTTTTTCTTAAGGGTTTAGTGAACAGGGGCCCGTTCTTCATACATCGCTAACTCAGTTAGCTGGATTTGAATGTTGACGATTTGGCGTGATCTTGGATCATTTGGTTCTTCGAAGCTCATCCCGGAGCTGCTGTCATAGCAACAGGTCCGTAAACTTAAACCTGCTCGGGAGCAGCTTATTTCATGTAAACAGGATTCGATCGCTTCTTTTCAACAAGAACTGATACTCAAAATATGTTTGCTACCACCGCTACTTTATTACAAGAGTATCATACTGATCAAGGGACATTAATTTTTTTATTTAAAAATAATATAAAAATGCTGTGTAGTCCATAAAAGCCTACTGTAGACAGCCAGTTTTACTCACTGAAATATTTATTTGTCATAAAATTATTACTTCATAATTGTAGTCTTACACACATGCTATACAGATAATAGAGTCGTGCATTATTTTGAGTGATGACTGCTATTATAAGAGTGGCTTGACGGAGCGCAGGAGATGCAGATAACATGATATTGACCCTTAAGAAACTTTCATTAATGCTGTCACGTAACAAATCTGTCCAAATATAAAATGAAACGAATAGATAATTTCTACATTGAAATAAAAATTTAAAGACAGCACAACTATTATAAATTGCGAATCTAAATAATTGGGAATCATGAAAAAAATTATAATACAATAAAACATGCATCTATTCTCTGTTTCATGTATCTATTATAACATTTATGTAGTTTTGTTTGCTTGGCTGTTTCCTTAAAAAAAAGTCCAGAAATTTGTCAAGTTTTTCCGTTGGGTGTCATTTTAAATTATATGACGTCATTACATTGACGTCTTGCCACCAGCCAATCGCTGCACTGCTGATCATGGTTTCGAGTATCGATACATATCCCCTTTTAAACCAACACATGAACGCGCAATTATCTCCGATAACTCAATCCAGCGATACTAATCATACACTACAGGTGTGTTTGAAGAACCCAATTAGCCGGATCACGATTAGCACGATGATATCATCTTGGATGTGTCATTTGATCTCGGATGTAATAAGCGACGTACGAAGAACGGGCCCCTGATGAGAATGTTTTTACCTTATTTACTATTTACTATTTATTTATATATATATATATATATATATATATATATTTTTTTTATTTTTTTTATTTTTTTGAAAAACAGTACTTTTGTAATTATTTTATTATTTACATTTTTTATTTTAATTATTTATTTACATGTATTATATTATTTTATGTAATATTTATAAATACAACATTTAAAGTTGTAAAACAAATCAACATTCAGGACATCAATAGACAAATTATAAAATACTAAATGTGTTAAATAAATGATATTGAAATACATATTGAAATGCCAGGAAAAAAATATCAATAATAATAATAATAATAATAATAATAATATCAAATTGGAATTTATTCTTATTCTTTTTTTATTATTCTAAATGCATAGTTCACCCAAAAATTTAAATTCTGTCTTTAATTACACACTCCTGATTGACACGGAAGAAATTGTTGAATAAAATCGTTATTTGGAACAACATGAGGGTAGCAATAACCCATGTTTGCGTGAACTACCCCTTGAAATTAGGAGTATCTAGAGGTTTTGTAAATTAAAGGCTAACCTGAATAGCTCTGCCGCTTGCTGAGATGTAAGCCTCAACAGTGGTGGTGTAGTCTCCTCCTGCAAACTTCTCCTTCTCCGTTTTCCTGCCCTTGACCACAGGGATGGCCATCAGCTCCTCGTATACTCGAGCATACAGATCCAGAATCTGCAGAACCTGCACACATGACGGATAAAAGAGTAGAAGGGTCTGAACCATGGTACAAATTACTTCAAATTACAAATTACTACTAGATGTGATGCGGTGATAGATCACATCGTACCTCCTCTACGGCTTCCTCTTTGGTGGCGAACGCTGTGTGTCCTTCTTGCCAAAGGAACTCTCTGGTCCTCAGGAAGGGCTGGGGGTGTTTGAACTCCCAACGCTGAGAAAAAGCAAAAAGCATAGTGAAGACACAGGCCCTTAATTTAGATGTGTTTGCAAAAGTGTACGACTGAGGCTATAACGGACCACGACATTGCACCACTGGTTGAGTTTGATTGGCAGATCTCTGTGAGACTGGACCCACTTGGCATAGGCAGGATACATGACTGCATCAAAGAAAGAAGGGATTTAATTTATTAAATAGCTCATAAGAAGATGATAAACCAGTCATTGTAAGATACAGCTGCAGTAGTTCACCTGTCTCACTAGTGGGGCGCACAGCGATGGGCTCCGCCAGCTCTGTCTTTCCTGATCTAGTCACCCAAGCAACCTACAGACATTTGAAGATAAAACACACAAATCTGGGTCTAAGTTCCACACACTGTTAACCACAAATATTTCAATATATGATACAATCCACCATAACATCTCATTCCAATAATCTATTATAAAAAAAATGCGTTAATTAAAACTCGCAGGAAAACAATAATACCGTGAAATAGAATCATAATAAAAAAAAATATTTACTAATGATGTCTTTCAGCATTGAAAATGTGATCCTTTTCCATTATAAATGTCTTTGCTGGAAAGTTTAATCCATGTATTGCATCCTCGCTGAATAATATTAATAAAGAAAATAAAAGTATCAGAAGTATCCGTAGCATTGTGTTGCTTATTTCCCTCTCCTCACCTCCGGAGCAAAATCTGCTATGTGGCTCTTCTCTTTCTCCAGGGCAGCCTGAGAGACAAACATGGGGAAGTAGCAGTTCTCCACACCGAGCTTCTTGATCTCCCGGTCAAAGAATTCTTTGATGGCATCCCAGATAGAGTAAGACCAGGGCCTCAACACGTAACAGCCACTGACGTCGTAATACTCGATCATCTCAGCCTTGGTGATCACCTGAAAACAGCAAAAAAATGAAGATTTTTGTGTGTAAAAAAAAAAAAAAAAAAAAAAAAGGGTTGACCAAAATGTGTGAACAAAGTGTACCTGCGAGTACCAATCAGCCAGGTTTTCCTCTTTCTTTGCCTCTAGTCCCAGCCTATATTGAGAAACGCAAAATAAGTGAGTGAATCTACTGTCCCTGCTTGCGAATGCAACATTTCCTTAATGCAAAACTGAGTATCTTTCAGTGAATTGTTCATAAACACAGCTTAAAGTCTGAAAAAGACATTCAGACACTACAGACTGCGTTTAGGGTTTAGTCTTGGAGAACAAAACCAGTTGTGGCAGTACTAAAAACAACTGCAAAACTTTCTCAAGTCTCCATTCAAAAGTTATCAACATAGACAAAATCACAACTCTTGCTGTGAGATATCTCACCGTGTCTGTTTCTTTGGCCCCTGGCCGTCTCCTGCTCCACCTGCTCCAGAGTCCTGTCCTTGTTGAGGCTTCTCTCCTCCTTTCTGCTGCTTACGTCCTCCTCCTCCTCCCCCCTGCTTCTCAGACTTGTTCTCCCGCTCTTTACGGCTCTTGTCTTCTCCTCCCGTGTTCCCTGAAGTTCCCGGAGTGGTCACAGGCTTGTACTCCTCTCCAGTGAGGGCTTTATACTGACCCTTCAGTTCAAGCAGAGTCTTCACTGCTTTATCAACTTGCTCCTGAAAACAGATTAGAATGACATGAGCACAAAAACAAAGCCACATTAAAAATTACATCTTGCAAACAAATGCAAACCAACCTTGGGTGCTTTCTCTGCTTTAAGCCGTCTCACTTGCTCCCCTTGCTGGGCTATGTCTGCAAACAGCGCTTGGGCCTGAGGGGAGGAGCTGGACTGAGGCTGGGAGGAGCTAGATTGGAGTGGGGCGGGGCTGGATTGTACGGGGGCGGGGACTGAGGATGGAGGCACGCCTGGTTTGTATTCCTGTCCAGTTTGCTGCTTGTACTTGGCTTTAACACTCAGCAACTCCTTCACTGCAGCATCTATCTGATCCTGTAAAAACATGAGCAATTTGTAAAACACTACTTCTGATTGATTAAACATCAGATACTTAAATTCTAAGCAAAAGTGATATAAGTTTAAAACCTTGGGTGCCTTTTCGGTCTTCAATTTCCTCACAAGGTCTCCTTGTTGAGAGACCCGATCGTAAATAGCCTTAGGACAGCTGTCAGAGGAGTCGGACACAGCAGGGGTGGTGGCAGCAGGCTGAGCTGGAGCTGATGGAGAAGCACCAGCGGGGGGAACTCCAGGTTTGTAATCCTGCCCTGTTACCTGCTTATATTCTGCCTTCAGAGCCAAAAGCTGCTTTACTGCTGCATCAATCTGGTCCTGGGGAGAAAAGAAAAAAAAATCATGCTGCTTTACAAACAATTACACTGTGTTTCCTGAAATCACCACAGCAAAATCCGTTTTCGTTATTAATAACAGTCATCATCTGGAATATTAAAGATATATTTTAAGAATGGTTTTATGTCAATAGAAACTAAATGCAACTATGGTCTCACTTTTGGTGCTTTCTCAGCTTTCAGCTTTCTGACCAGCTCCCCTTGATCAGTCACACGCCCATATATGGCAGCAGGGGAGGAGTCAGATGAAGGGGCGGATTTTGGGGGAGATGCTGTGGGAGGAGCCATGCCTGGTTTGTAGTCTTGACCAGTGAGCTGTTTAAACTCAGCTTTGAGAGCCAAGAGCTGTTTTACTGCAGCATCTACTTGCTCCTGTAAAATGAGGAAGACATATTGAATTTCGCTATTCACAACAGTTATGAAAGTGAAAGTGACGAAAGTGAGGTGACATTCAGCCAAGTATGGAGACCCATACTCAGAATTTGTGCTCTGCATTTAACCCATCCAAAGTGCAGACACACACACCGTGAACACACACCCGGAGCAGTGGGCAGCCATTTATGCTGCGGCGCCCGGGGAGCAGTTGGGGGTTCAGTGCCTTGCTCAAGGGCACCTAAGTCGTGGTATTGAAGGTGGAGAGAGCACTGTACATGCACTCCCCTCACCCACAATTCCTGCCGGCCCGAGACTTGAACTCACAACCCTTTGATTGGGAGTCCAACTCTTTAACCATTAGGCCACGACTTCCCCCCCATATATTATAGACCGGTTTAAACTACCAACGGACATGTCACGATGCCATGGTATAAACTACTTATACATTTCAAAGGTGCAGACACATTTACAGCTGCTGTGAAAATACAGTGGCAAAATCCATCGCTTAAAACTGTGCAATCTCATTTTTTGTGTGAGGGCGAAAAAGTTCCCAACACTGATTTCACTTTAGTTCAAGTTTTTCAACAACATTCCTGATCGAGAGAAAGCAGCTTGCAATGAAAGTTACTTCTGTGTGACACTACAAAGATGATGCCATAATTTTAAAGGGACAGCCCACCCAAAAGTAACTTTCTGTTGTTTCAAAGCTGTATGAATTTCGCTCTTCTAACAAAAATTAAGATATTTTGAAAAATATTGGTAAGCAAACAGTTGTTGATCCCCACTATTTGGTTACCAACATTCCTTCAAATATTTTTTGTTCTACAGAAGAAAGAAACTGAACAGAATTGCAACAACTGTAGGTTTTTTTTGTTGCCTGCATCATTTTGAGAATGTCTCCACACCTTAAGATAGCATGCCAATGAAGAAGACCCTTAAAAGCAACTGAAAATGCTTAAAATGCAGATGTGTAGCTAGAAAATGCAGTCTAGGTAGACAGCTTGCAACAGCGAGGGAAACAGACCTTGGGTGCCTTTTCAGCCTTCAGTTTTCGGACCACCTCACCCTGCTCAGAAACACGAGTGAATGGACAGCCGCTGGAGGCAGGGCTTGGACTTCCTGCTGCAGAGGTGGGGGCGGAGCTCTTCGGTGCTGGGGCAGATGGAGGTGGAGCCATGCCAGGTTTGTACTCCTGTCCGGTCAGTTGTTTAAACTCAGATTTCAAAGCCAAGAGCTGTTTTACAGCAGCATCCACTTGTTCTTTAGGGGCCTTGTCTGTCTTGAGCTGTCTGACCAGGTCTCCCTGAGCCGCAATGCTGGAGAATAGAGCAGAAGAGTCTCCTGGTGCTGCCGGCGCTGGGCTGGAGACAGGGGCCTGTTTGGCTTTGCTCAGAGGAACAGACTCTGCCTTCACCTGAATAATAGGAATAGAGTGATCATTTTCTTCAACATCTGAAAACAAAGGAACTAAGAGAATGAATGGATGATCCAGTTTTGTGCTCACAGGTTTAGCAGCTGTCTGGCTCTTGCTCTTGTCCTTGGAGCCAGCAGTGGGCATCTCTTTTGTGTGTCCGTCTGGGATGTAGAGTAGGACACAAGGACTCTCCTTGCAGCTGTGGGGGCTGAACAAAAAGGTTCAATTATAAACTAAACACAAAACAGACAGTTAAAAGTTTATTTTTCATAAGACGTTGTGGTAAATGGATAAGAGGTGTAACCTGATTGGCTCATAAGGCTGATCACAGATATAGAAACCCCGTCTCTGCAGCTGTATGAGGTCACCTTTCTTCAAGTCCTTCAGGCAAGGGTCTCCTAACATTTTCTCCTCTATCTGGAAACAAAATATTCACTTTAATACATATCAACATTAAAGTTTTTTGTATTGTAATAAATGTCAATTAGCGTTGCATCATTTATACATTTTATTTATTGCATTTAGGCCATCCTTAAAAATATCCTTGTTTGCCGTAACCCGACCGACCGTCAATTTAGGACCGACTCAAATTTTTTATTTTTTTTCCTTTTAGTCTGACCGACTTGCCGGTTGTAAATTTGCATTAAAAACGACCACTTTTTTTACTCTTCAAACAACTAATACAAAAGCAATAAAATTATATTAATTATATTTTAGTATTGTAAATATATAAATTACCTAGGCCTACATACAAACGAAGGCTACGTTCTTCCTTAAAAAAAAAAAAAAAAAAAAGACGTCATCTTTGTTTACATGGATGTCACACTATGGCCTGTTCATTCGCTTCGTCTCCTCTCATTCATTGTCAGAGTCAACGGTTCGCACTTGATAATGATGGCTGCGGCTGCAGTAAACTAAATGTTCACGGTCACTGTTCAAAGACAGGTTCGGCACAATAAAACATCAAAAAAATTAATTAAAACAGCTCGACACCGCTTTAACTTGGCACAAAGTTCTGGAATAACTGTGCCTATATCTTTTACCATCCATTTTCCCGTCTAGTCTAAAACCGTGACTGTGTCGACTGTCATGTTATGTTCGAAAATCTATTGTACAAATCGATTGGACCAACCAACAAAAGTTTCGAAAACTAAAATAGGAAATTGATTTTAACGACCTGCTCTCTGAGTGCGTCCAGGTTTTTTTTTTTTTTTGGGGAGTGCGTCACACTGCAACTGCAGCTTCAGACACACATGCATAAAAGAAAATAATACTTCTGCACAATGTTTCTCATTTTACAACAGAAATGTGAATTCTGCCGGTATTTAGACTCATGCATACAGATACGGACTAGAATCAGCGTATGTGATTTTGTAAACACAGCCACGTTGAAGCCTGCAGTAAATGTTTTGCATTGTTATGACAGTTTACTCGGTTTATTGTTTTTCGAGAATGTTGCACTTCTGTTTGTCATTGTGCATGAAACTTCACGCCAATAAAGCATCAGAAATATTGGTCTTTATGAAATAAACATGTTTTTGACAGATTTAAATTTGTTTGCGGTCTATATAGCCTGCATCAAAATGAGGTTTGCAATTATGCAACCGAATGCACGGGTTGAAGACCCAGTCAGTGACATCACAATATGCTAATTTTAAACCAATTACTGTCCAAAATCGACGATTCACAATTCACAAAAAGCCATGTTTCAAGATAGGGCTGTGCAGTTAATCGAAGTCATCATAAAATCACGATTTGACCATGCACGATTTCTAAATCGCTTTATAGCACGATTTTCCACAGCCCCGACCTCCCACAGTATGCTATCTGAAACAATGAGATTTCATCGTGCCTAAATGGAGCACAAGAACAGAACAGACTGGGCATACGTAACGCCAGGTTCACTCTGTCATGAATATTTTTTCCATGCTCATGTTAACGGATCACGTGGAAAAGATGCAAAAGATGTGAACAGAAAATAGAAATAGAAAGGTGAGAAAGAATATATAGCGCATGAGCATAGCAAGAATGCACAGGACACAGTTTGAGCGAGAGGGGAGACACGTTTTATGCGCGCGCACTCTCTCCGGGTAAGAGCAGGTGCGTCTGGTTTTGTGCGAAAGCAAAGGAAATCCGCATGCCAGTGGAGAGATTTGTGCTCCCGCATTATATTAATGTGCTATCGCGCTACAATAATGCTCTCTCGACATTTGTCATTAAAAATAATGCCATACTTCAGGAGTGATGCCAATGCATGTCAAAAAAATAAAACAAATTCTGGGATTTCTTTTTTTTTTTTCATATGTCTAGACATTTGGTCACACCTTTATTTATGATTATTTTGACTTATGTATGTTCTAGAGACATGTAACTTTTTCGTCCACTTGGAATTATAAGGTTCTTTCTGAGATTTTTGTCAAAATTGAGTTATTCACATATTCTTATTCTGTGGGACTTTTTATTTAGAAAAAATAAGGTTCTTTCTACAGAGTCGAATGGAACACAAAAACTTTGAAGCTCAATATCTCCAAACTACTCGGAATGCAGTTAGAACGTTATAATTTCTTGGGGACGCTAAAGCTCTAATTGGTTTTCTTTTGGTTTCAAATTCACACTGAATGCATTTATGTCATTGTGTATCAACATTGTAATTAAAATCTAAATCGCAAAATTGATCAAAGAATCTCAATAGGTTTTTTTGTCCATATCGCACAGCTCTATTTCAAGATCGATGCATATGCATCTTCAGGGTTTGTAATCGATGCATCGAGAAAACTAGTGAATCGTTACACCCCTATTATTTATGTATTATAGATTAATCTCAAAATGAGCCCAAACAGAACTGAGAGTGAAGAATGTGATTTTTGTTTTTTGTTTTCACTGCACTAAATATCTGCTCAACTGTGATGCATGCGTTACCACAGAAACACAGTCAACACCCCAACAGACTTGAGTACCACACCTTGCTGTTCTTGTTGATGTAAGCCTTGAAATCATCATCCTTGCCCAAAACCGGTTTGGTAATGAGGTGCTGGTAGTTGACGCAGACAGTAGGCACAAATGGAGCACGGCTGGACTCAGCGAGCCAGGTAATCTTAGTGGTCTTCTTATAATCAGTGTTCTCCAGGTTCAGACGACCATCTAGAGACGTGATCACTCCACTCGCATCTCTGCAGACACCAAGACAAAAATCATTCAGTCTGGGATCAGTATTTATAAAGCAATGACACAATAAAATGGAGCTAAATGTAAACCATTTTCTTAACGGCTGCTAAAAATTAATCTTTGCAATCACACATACTGTATTTTTCGGACTATAAGTCGCACCTGAGTATAAGTCACATTTATTTAGAACCAAGAGAAAACATTAACATTACATTATATTTAAAAAAGTGCGACTTATAGCGCCGAAAATATGGTAAATTACATTTTTAAAATACATATTCAAATAAGTCATTTTAAATTTTAAAAGTGTTGATGCCAGAGCACAAAAAGTAAGGGCACATGTACATTTTTGGAAATGTGTTCGGAAATTGCATTTTGCTTGTTTTTCCATTTACCCTAATAATTCACATTTATAGCTATGCTTGTCTGCTGTAAAAATTAAAATTGAGCGTTTTACCTGTGAATTTTGGTGATGATGATGTTTCCCCAGTTGATGAAGGTGACCATCTCGCCCTCTGTGAAAGTTTCTGCGTCCGCACCCTCAATAAAGACCTTTGGCCCGTACCACACTGGCTTCATTCCAACATCTGCATTCTGGAGATAGGATGTGAATCACTTAATATTTCTCTCAATGTGACAGTTATTAAAAATATTTTTTATGGCACAGACAAGGTCTTTACATGTGTGTGATTGCCGATTTTATTACCTTGGGATGTTTGGCGACCTCTTTCATCTCCTCCTTGGCCTCAGAAATGCAGACTGGAACGACCTGCGAGCTTAGTAGGGCAGTGTATCTTGGGGCTATTGGGTCAATGACCTATAGAGGGAGGGCGAGAGAAAGGGGAGAAAATAATTCTTTAGATAACAGCCCACATAAAAACCACTAAAGCTTCTTTGCTGTCACACTGCTCTGTATGGATCGACAGATGAAACAGGTGAGTGAGGACAGGTAAAGAAGAGTGAAATGATGAGCAGAGAAAGCCAAACACTGCACCCAACAGACCGTTACAGCCACAGAGGTGCAGAACTGATGCCCATAACTGCTTTGAACCCTTATTAAGGAAGGTTTACAACAACAAGAGTCTAAGTATTTATTTTCTCTGAGTGGGACATGAAGGATTGATCACCATTAACAGGGTTTCAGAAATAAATCAAAAGCAAATGGTTTGTTACTTATCAGTGGGGAGTGCTAAAGCTAATTTAAGTTTTATTGAACAACATGAATTGTTCTAAATGTACTTTCACTTTCTATAGAATCTGCCAGAAGCTGTATGAGCGGAGGAAATGAGCGACAGCACAAACAAGCTGCATAGGTGAGGAAGTCAGAAGGGAAAGAAATCAGTGTCTGGATGATTTGAAGGTGCATGATTACAGACCAGGGTGTCCAACAGGACGAGCCACAAACTTGAAATCCTGGATTTCAAGCTATGCTGTGTCATATTCATTGTGTAAAATTAACTTGAAACCTGGTCTTTATTTAAAGAATTATGATTCTCAGTGCAGACAGACCTACCACATTACTGTGGGCTTTTTTCTGTAAGGTCAAACTTGAGTTTTTTTTTCTTCTAAGATTTGAAAGATATTTAAAAAAAAATTTGAGTAGAGAATCTATGTTGGGATAAAAAAATAAATAATTTATGCCAGATGATTAATCTGGATTTTTGTGAAAGCCATAGATCAGGGAATAGAAAGTTAGAGGAAAAGAGGAACAGACAATGCAGGGGGCAGGGGAAACTTCAGGAAGAGGAGTAGGAGTACCTTTTTACAGCTAACTGGCAGCTTGTAAACAGAAGAGTGAGATGCACTTTAATGTAGAGCAAGGGACACAGAGCTTAGAGACAGACAGAACGCAAAGTGTTTCAATGTGATAACGCAATCATCTAAATCAGGCCACTCTGATCATAAGACAACTCTATTAGAGAAACCTTAAACCAATGGCTATAATGTATCTGAACAAATTATGAGGCTTTATAGATCCTGGCTATAAAAACAACAACATTCCTGCTCTTAGACAAATTTGTACAAAAGGGTTGATGGTGCTTAATGGAAAGTTCAACCAAAAATGAGAAGTGTTATCATTTACTAACCTTCATGTCATTCCAAACCCGCAAGATTTTGTTAATCTTTAAAATAATGAAGCCTCATTCCTGAATATGTGGCATTATGTGTTTGTGCAAATGTTTTGTATAGCAAAGTAAAATGACTGTGAGCTATGGAAAGGCGATGTATAAATAAAACTCCTTTTTCTTCTAAATCTAAACTGGAAGTCCATTCCACCCCAACTTTCAAGCTTCAAAAAGTATGCGCATACATACACCAAATATGGTCAACACAAGTTGTACCATACTTGTGTGACAAGTAAAAAAAAAAAAAAAAAACACATGAAAAACTCTGTTCTTGCATGTTAAACAAGCATGCTTGAGTTTCTGTGAACTGTGTTTGTGTGCTGATCAAGGTCTATGTGAATAAAATGAAATTATGATTAAACTGCTTGATTCATATGGATTATATTTACATGATCTTCATGACCTTCTTAAACATAGAAGTGGCCTGTGCTGTCAGTGTTAGGAAAGAAATCTCTCAGGTTTCATTGAAGATGATGAAAAAGTCCTGGGGTTTGGTTCAGAAAGACACTTGTACTAGCAATTTTGGGTGAAAAATCCCTTTAAGGAATCACTTACCCTCAAATGATAATGTATGTAAATGAGATTTTTTGTTTGTTTTAGAACTCTTTCATTAAAGAAAAGTTGAGACAATAAATGGTGCCAAAGCAAGAAAAGAAGAGAAGGCTGAAGCTTGCCGTAATGAGCAGAGTGTTAAAGAGCTCCGGACATGCCTGACGCAAGAAATGAAGTGCAGATGATCAGTGTCATTACAAACATGTGTGCAGCTCTTGAAAGATGATGGTTATATGACTTGAATAAACAATAAAAAGCAACACAGAAACAGTTGTTCCTGTTAAATTAATTTAAAGAAAATAATATACATTTTTCCGTCTTTAAAAAAAATCAAATGCAGGTGCATTTAGTAAGTTAGTCACAGAGATTGAGAAAAATGGGACAGAGGGAGACGTGCAAATGTAAAAGGGAAAGACAGAGTAGAGCACAAAAGGTGAGCGCTCTGAGAGGCTGGTGAGTTTAGAGGTTTAAGTTTTGAAAATTCATTTCAAAACTCAGTTTTGCTCGACAGAATATCACTGGCGAAGTGCAGAGATGTTAGCCCCAGCTGTTCAGTTTAAGGTTTTGAAACTAGTGAATGAATGGGATGACAAGGACCAGCTGGAGATCAGGTGCAGCCATGAAGAGCCCGGGCAAAGTTTTCAAATGTACCTTCTTGTTGAATGCCCAGATCTTGTCCCACTCCATATTGACTACAGATCTCGAGCCTCCCTGTGACAGAGAGGAATGGGCCGAAAACAAAAAAAGAATGTGAATCAAAATGAGTTTGATTAAATAAACAAACCTGAAGTGTAAAGACTGCAAGTGGATAAAGCTATAAATGTATATATCAAAAAATGTGTAGTTACAAATTAAAAGACAGTGTTGCATTTTTTAAAATAATAATAATTCATTAATTAAAATGGTTAAACATAACCGTTTATTACTGTCAGTACTGTTAATAAAATGTGGGATTTACAGTGGATACACTAGCACCCTGCCAAAGAACAGCACTTACTACAGTAAAATCAGTGTGTAACAACCTTGTTGCATAAAGATTTTGAATTTGATAAAAAGCCATTCTACATATATTAAAAAATAAATAAATATAAAAATAAAAAATAATCTCATACCTGAGCAGCAATGAATTGTTTGAGTCCCTCGACAGTCATTCCTCTACGTAGCACACCTCTGACTGTTGGGAAACGAGGGTCATCCCTGCACGCAGGAAAGATAAGGAGAGACAACTTTAACCATATAATCCAAAAAAGCTATCTTCTATAAAGTCAATAAAGCGTAGGGCATACAAACCAGCCTTCCACATAGCCCTGGTCGACAAACCAAGTCAGCTTCCTCTTGGAGAGCACAGTGTTGTTAAGATTGAGTCGGGCGTACTCCCAAATAAACGGTTTACGCAAACCAAGGGCATCTATTACCCAGTAGAACTGCTCGTCTCTGTCGTGGTACTCAGTGGTACGCAAGGCGTGCGTCACCCCCTCAACACTGTCCACAATGGGGCACGCAAAATCATATGTGGGGTACACTCTGGATGGAGGAAGTGAAGAAGAAGAGGACCATCAGTCAGAGAAAGCCATCATTGGCAATATTCAGTAGCATGCTACAAGTGTGATATTCACTCACTTGTAAGTATTGCCGGTGCGAGGATGAGGAGCGTTCTTGCAGCGGAAGAGTGTGGGGTCACGCAGGCAGCCGTTGTTGGAATTCATGTCGATCTTTGCTCTCATGCAGCAGGACTGGCCAAACTCTGTGCCTTTCTTCATCTCCTCCCACATCTGCATGTTCTTCTCCACAGCTGTTAAGACAGACAACGTGTTCAGCGCACATCACATTTCCTGTGCTGAAGACAAATAATACGATCAGTACTGGTGACGCTCACAGTTGCTGCGGTTGCGAGACTCGACCCTTTGCTCTCTTTCTTGTTTCATGACATCTGGAGGAGTGTCATCTATGTAGGCCTTGCCCTCCTGTAGAAGTTTCTCTCCCATGCGCAGGATTGTGGGAAAGTGATCGCTTGTGTAGGTGAACTGGTCCGGTTTGATCTGCAGCATTGCCACGTCCTCCAAAATGACCTGTAGCAAAAGGTGTTAGCTTAGCCAAAGGATATTTGGATACTGTGCATGTTGCAGGCGTGCATTGAGGACTGGTGCTTATCCCAGAGATGCTGGTTCAAATATGGTTTTCTGTCAATTAGTGAAAGGATAACCCTATTTTTTTTATGTAATGGGTCACTTATAGAGTACAAAGACCATAATTCTGTATAAAAAGGGGGCAAATTATCATACCTTCTCAAAGTCCTCTTTCTCCTTCTCAGGATTGGTATCATCAAAGCGCATGATGAGCTTGCCCTTGAAATTGAGCTGGTAGTGCTGGTTGAGAAGAGCTGCCTTGGCATGACCGATGTGCAGGTATCTGAGGAGTTGTCAAGATACATTAAATGCAGCCTTGGTGAACACGAGACTATGTATATTGTGACTGACCTGCATTGCATAGAGAAATCTACTTACCCACTAGCCTCAGGAGGGAAACGAACCACTACTTTTCCCATCTCAGCACCAGGGAGCTCCACAAACTTTCCCAAATCCTGCTTTTTTTCCTTCTCCACAGGCTAAAAATATAGTTTGGGACTAATTAACAACTTCATTAACATACGGTATGTTCAATGTTCAACATTTTTGCCAGATTGACTTTCATTTTAATGGCGAAATTAACATTTCAAATGTTTTTCCCCGAACAGAACACATTGAACCGCAAAATCCTGTCAACCATATTTACAGTGGGTGATATACTCACAGTGGCTTTGATGGCAGAGATCTTGCTAGCCCATTTGCTGCCCACTGAACTGAATGGCACCTGAGAGCTCAGGAATGAAAACCAGCGGCACAGATGAGGGTAGGAGCTCGGCTTGGCCTGGGACTCACCATTTCCTGTGGATGAAGCAGCAAACAGACTTAAGGGAATTATTTATAAAACTTCTAATTTATCTTAAATTAAATTTATGCATTTAGCAGACGCTTTTATCCAAGGCGACTTACAGTGCATTCAGGCTATCAATTTTTACCTATCATGTGTTCCCAGGGAATCAAACCCACAACCTTGCGCTTGATAACGCAGTGCTCTACCAATTGAGCTACAGGAACACTAAAAAATCTTAAAGCCAAATGACTGACCTTTAAGAGCAGCCCAGACGCAGAGGTCAGCCAGGGTAACACTGTGACCCACCAGGAAGGTTCTCAGTGCCAGAGCTTTATCCAGATCCCTCAGAGCAGAAGAGAGATCTGACTGAGCACCGAGACGACGGGCACTGAACTCCAGCCAGTGATCCACCTGCAAGTCATCAACATAAACCAATTAAATATTTGTCATTCGTTATAGACAGCCAGTGAAAACACAGTACATGATTCTCAAATCGAACCTCAGTTTGCTCCATCATGTTAGAACCATAGAGCCCCAACGCCGGAGCCACGCGTGCAAGATAACGTGTGATGGAGTTGACATCACTGAACTGCACCTGACTGAAAGAGACACAGGAGAGCAGCAATGGGAAATAAGACAGAATGTATATGCATTCATGTATGTATCCAAGGCAATATACTTACTCAGAGACATGGAGCATGGTGTCTTTGCCCTCCTTCACAGAGAGATCGACACTGCCCTTCACATGTTCAGCAGTCAACAGCGCCCCTGCAGGCAGAGAGGTCAATTACAGTGAAAACCGTCGATGCAGATCTAATACTGTACCTGCTGTATGCAAAGTCATGCAAACAATTCTAAAATGAAAACGACATTCTCCTGCATTTGCCAATTTATTTCCAAACCCTTAATAGTATACTGTACATAAATGCAAAATATACTACTGCCAAAAAAAAACTATGCTCGTAAGTGTACAATATTGCCTAATGCATTGGATAAATAAAAAGCATGCTGACAAATACTCCTAAAACTGCAGCAACCAAACTGTCAAAATACTATGCCCATACTGTACACTTTTTTTCTTAATTGTGAAAACAGGGTGAGGTCAAAAATTAAAATAAAGAGCCCAACCTAAAACGAAACAAAAACAGATGCAGTGCTTTCATTATAAGATCACATTAAATCAAAGTGAACTGCTTAAACAGGACAATCTAGATTCTCTAAATATGACTTAGTTTTGTGTGGTTTATCTAGTTCAGTGTCCCTGAAGAAACCTTTACGATTTTTTTTTTAGTTAGATTAAAGTATAGAAGTTAAATTATACGTACTTTTTTTGCAAACGTTACCATAAGTTTTACCTTTCATCAATGATGAGATTAAGGTTTTAAAATTATTATTTTTATTCTAATATTATTAAGCATTTAAATGTCTCACTGTTTTTACATATTTTCCACTTGTTTAAGGCTTTGTTATATGTGTATTTTGAATTTGATATGATTAAAAACTATATATTTGGTATTAAATGCTCATTCTACGTGTATTAATTTATAATCTGTATCAGCATTAACATGAAGGAATTATTAATATCGCATTATACAGTCAAATGACAAACACTAAGCCGCATTGGATCGTATAAATAAGCACTGCTGACAGAACTTATTAATATATATTTATTAAAATTGAGAGTGTACTGAGAAACCTCCATAAAGCGCTTACATAAATTCCCATTTTCTGCTTTATATATAAATGCAAGGTCTGAGAATTTCATTTATGACGAAAAACAGGTTTGACAATTAATATCTGACCACACATCTTTGAGACACTCAATTAGGGCATTAAACCAGTCACACCCATTTTGATTTCGGTTTGCCATGTTCCCACTGGTTTTGCACAAATATTAGAAAACAAGGCCATTTAATTTCAGATTTTATTCCATCACATGAGCCCAAAATAACGATTACACACATATACAAACAAATATGTCTGCCAAAAGAGTGTGATAATCCTGCTTCATGAAGACAGGTGCGTGGTAAACAGACTCAGATCTTTCAGATGACTTGCATCAGCCAGTGACACTGCTCTCCAGCACTGGATGGCGCACTACAATTCAGCTGGCCAACAATAAAGGTCATTCAGCAGCTTTATTAGCATTTTTCGATTTTAAATACATGATGAAACGCATCTGAAATCAACATAAATCAAAGAAGCTCAAACTAATTCTTCGTTTTTTCCCTGTATGTGTCTGCAAACCTTCAAAACGCCGTCAGAATCACGAAAACCCGCACAAATTATACTTCTGAATCACTTTAACTAAAGCAGTACCAAACTACTACTACAGTCATCTCTCTAGTTTCTAATCTATTCACAATTAAAGCAGCTGAAGTCAATTAAACGGTGGGAGAGGGACCGAGGTAATTTTAGATGTGCCACGATGGCACGAGGACAGTCTGCATGTCAGTCGATTGAGCCGATGCGCGAGCGCTGCTGCAAAATGCATTGTAGTTTAGAGTTTATTAAACACCTCTCAGGTGTACTTACCTAGAGGTGGGTTGCTGCTGTTGATAGTTAAGTTTAGCGCCATGTCGTTCCTCCTGGTCTGCTCGGAATGGCCCTGTCACACTTTCAGCATCAAACTACTTCGCAAGCCACAAAGCTGCTGAGCTCCGCCTGCTGTGAGAGTCCCGCGCGAGAATGATCCGGGAAACACTGAACCCCGGAACTATGGTTCCGGACATTATACTCTCTGACACGGAATGATTTTTTTGTAATTGAGGTTTGTATTTTTTCAATTAAATTAAGTTAAAAATGAATAGAAATACGATATAAATGGTTACAATTGTGAGAAAAACAAATTTGCCTGTATGAGAATTTCCATGTATGATGCCTAATTCAGCAAAAGAAACATGTAAATCAATATGCTTCCTAAGGGAGGCGCTATAAGCCTTCAAAACACATTAATCGATTTTAAGGTGTCAATAAAGTATATATACCTGTATATTCAGTGTGTGTGTGTGTGTGTGCGCGTGTGTGTGTATGTGTGTGTGTGTATATATATATATATATATATATATATATATATATATATATATATATATATATATATATAGTACAGACCAAAAGTTTGGACACACCTTCTCATTCAAAGAGTTTTCTTTATTTTCATGACTATGAAAATTGTATATTCAGACTGGAGGCATCAAAACTATGAATTAACACATGTGGAATATGGAATTATATACATAACAAAAAAGTGTGAAACAACTGAAAATATGTAATATTCTAGGTTCTTCAAAGTAGCCACTTTTTGTTTTGATTACTGCTTTGCACACTCTTGGCATTCTCTTGATGAGCTTCAAGAGGTAGTCACCTGAAATGGTCTTCCAACAGTCTTGAAGGAGTTCCCCGAGAGATGCTTAGCACTTGTTGGCCCTTTTGCCTTCTGTCTGCGGTCCAGCTCACCCCTAAACCATCTGGATTGGGTTCAGGTCCGGTGACTGTGGAGGCCAGGTCATCTGGCGCAGCACCCCATCAGTCTCCTTCTTGGTCAAATAGCCCTTGATGCCTTCAGTGTGACTCATAGTCATGAAAATAAAGAAAACTCTTTGAATGAGAATGTGTGTCCAAACTTTTGGTCTGTACTGTGTGTGTGTGTGTGTGTGTGTGTGTGTGTGTATATATATATACATATAATCCAATGTAGTAAGTATATGTATTATTGTGAGATCAAATAAATATCTTATCATATTTGATACGTATATCTTACATTTTAGCATGAAAAAAGTATAGATCAGGTAAACATAACTTTGCTACAGTCCAGTTAATCTTGAAATACTGAAAATATAAATATAAAAGTCATATAATTAAGTAAATAAATCAATAAAAGTCAGTATAAAAGTTATTTAAACATACTTCCTGAACAATATCTTTAGAATTATTCAAAATGGCCCTTTACATGCTAAAAATCAGTCAGATGACTGAAGGAATGTAAACTGTGTAGCGTACAACAGGTTTTTCAAGAAAGCTTTGACCATGATGATAATCATTTAGAGGCTCTAAAATAGATTCTGGCAGTTTTCTTTTTTTTTTTTCATATATAATATGCAAAGTAACAAATAAATCACAGTATCGCTGGTTGCCCACTGAAGCTAAGCAGGGCTGAGCCTGGTCAGTACCTGGATGAGAGACCTCCTGGGTAAACTGCTAGAAGATGTGTTAGTGAGACCAGCAGGGGGTGCTCACTGTGTGGGTCCCAGCGCCGCAGCATAGTGATGGGGACACTACAAAAAGCACTGACTTCAGATGAGACATTAAACCAAGATCCTGTCTCTCTGTGGTCATTAAAAATCCCATGGCACTTCTTGTAAAGGAGTAGGGGTGTAACCCCAGTGTCCTGCTTAAATTCCCTCCACTGGCCCATGTCAATCATGGCCTCCTAATAATCCGCATCCATTGAATTGGTTCTATTTTTGAGTGTACAGCAATACACTATAAAGTGCAATATAAATGCCTCATTCATTCATTCATTCATTCATTCAAGATTCAATATGGTTTGCTGAAAAGCTTTCGATCTCTACAACTGTATTGTTTTCCGGTTACTTTTGTTTTCAGCCTAGCTGTATTGATTTTACCTTAATAACTATGAAGACATAATGACCCTGAGCTTAGCTTAGGTACAGCTGTCAGAAAACAGCACGCCATGATGCTGAACCTCTATCCAGCTGATACCATAACTACCTGATTTGTTTTCATCCGTGGTCATTAATCTACCTGACAGTGCAATAACTCCTCAGACCAGCTCTCTTACTTCGCATGTCCATCATGACGGATTTGTCTGAGTACTTCTGTGGGAAACTGACGTTATTTTCCCATTGTTTTTGGTTGAAGATTAATCAGATAAAGACATAAAGTGCTGTTTACGCAAGTGGGTAAGTCAGTTCCATCAATGAAAGTGTCTCTCCTACGCCGTACTTCATTAGATCCCATCCAGCACATGCTTTACTCCCACCATCAAAGCTCTAACAGGTTGGAAGCGCATTTGCATTGACTCCTAATGAGACTCTGGTGGTGATATGCAGCATCAGATTTTTTTTTTCCAAAAGCCAGAGACACAAAATCCTAATAATGTCTGATGCCATGGCAGTAGGCTACACCAGACTGATGAAATATGGAAATGTGACTTGTTTGTTCAGTCAGGTCTGCAGTCGCAGCTGACATTTTCACACATAAAGCCAGTGTAAGCTTATTAATCTCCTGAACGATTCCATATGTGAAATCACAGAAGCGGTAGAGAGGAAAAAATCCCCTCTGAATTGCGCAAGACTGCTGCGTAATGAATGCAAAGCTAATAGCTGCAAGACAGAAGCGTCTTATTCACGGACAAATGTACCGCACATGCTTAAAAATTAGGTTCTTAATCATCATCAGTGGTTTCATGAAGAACCTTTAACAATCAAGGAACATTTCCTTCGCACAAAAGATTCTTCATTCATTTCAATTCTGTTCAATTCAAGTTTATTTGTATAGTGTTTTTCACAATACAAATCATTGCAAAGCAGCTTTACAGAAAATCAGCGTTTCTAACTTATATTTAATAGCTTTTCAGTGGTGACTATGTCCATATGGCAGGAATTTAAAGTAAAAATCATGTAGTTAGTTAATGACATATAATCAAATAGAAGGTGAACACTATTAACAGCAATGATGTGTTCGTCATCTCAGATCATTGTAAGGGTTGGATCCAGACTGAAGCTTGTGTAATTCCTTGTTGCCTCAGGATGCCAATCTCGTGGCAGAAACAGAAAAGCAAATAGAGACAAAATTAGCATACTGTAGCTGCTGTTCCAACCAAGCAAAATAATGATAATGTATATTTGATCAGATATAACTGAAGGTTATGAGATACATTATGTGAATGCTTGGCTAAAGAGATTCTTTAATCTAAACAGAGAGGGTATGTCTGAACCCCAAACATTATCAGGAAGTAAATATGATCATATTTTCTTGACCTGGTAAGGACTAGCAGCTGCATTTTATTGAAGATGCAGGAAAACCACCTAGCAGTGCATTACAAAAGTCCAGTCTAGAGGTCATGAATGCATGAGCTTTTCTGCATCAGAAACAAGTAGCATGTTCCATAGCTTGGTAATGATTCTAGGATGGAAGAATGCTGTTTTTGTAACATGTGAGATATGACTTTTAGTTGCTGTCTAATATAAGACACACATTTTTGACTGTAGAGGAAGTTACAGTACATCCAAGATGCAAATTATAATCTTAGAGATTATGTCTACTGTTGTTTTGGTCCAATAAGTAATATCTCTGTTTTGTCTGAAATTAATTTAAAAAAATTATTTGGTCATCCAACATAAAAATTTTTGACACTCTTTTAGCTTAGATCATTTAGAAGTTTCTTGTTGAAATATATACTTGAGTATCAACAGAATAACAATGGAAACTAATGCTGTATTTTCTAATAATATTGTCAAGGTGCAACATGTTTATTGAAAATAGCAGAGAGCCTAGAACAGATCCTTGTGGCATACTTTACTGGCGTTAATTGAGGTGATTCCTTGTTTAAAAAGTGATAAGGATCGGACAGGTAGGATCTAAACCACCAAAGCCTGCCCTTGAATACCTGTTTTTGTAATCAATCTATGAGTATGTCATGATCTAATGGTGTCGAATCCAGCACTAAGATCAAGTAAAACTAGCTATGAGATGCAGCCTTGGTTTGACGCAACAAGCAAGTCATTTGTAATTTTAACAAGTGCAGTTTCTGTGCTATGATAAAGGCCTAAAACCTGATATTCTTTATAGATATGTTGTTGTTGTTGTTTTGTCTTTTGTTTATCTGCAGGAAGGAATGTGGGTACCAAACAGTTGACAATATTTTTTTCCATAGTATAGAAGTCAGTCAACTGTACCAACATTCTTCAGAATATCTTATTTTGTGTTTAACAGAATACATTAATATGTTCAAATGATCAGTTTGCTAACTGCATAACACAATTTTAGATATTTACTAGAAATGGAGTAACTGAAAGAGTCCTTAGTGATTATTATTCACAACAACAACAACAACAGTGAAAAAATATTTTCAATGTTATTTCTTTGCTAATCCCTAATTAGCCTACTATGATTTTTGAATTTGCTTTAAAGAAAAAGGAAAATATATTTGCTCTCCTTATTTCTTTTCCAAAATGTTATTTATTATGTAAATGTCTTATTTAAAAGTAATCTGTCTTTTGATATGTTGTATTGATTACTCCATAATAATATAAAAAAAGCATTTTAGAAGTGAGACAGAAAAATAAAAAGTGGGAAGAGCTGCTTTCATCCTTCCTTTTCCATGTTAACTACATTGCAAACTTGACAACATCTTCATTAGACCTCATATCAAGTATGTAATTACAGAAGAAGTGAAGAGCCTTTTGAAAGATCAATCTTGGCACCGTAATTGTCATGTCATCTCATTCAGATGGGAGGTACGTGTGAAAGGAGAGAAAAATTGCTTTGTCAGCTACACTTTGTC
The DNA here is from genome assembly GCF_003368295.1 of Carassius auratus. Taxonomy (NCBI): domain Eukaryota; kingdom Metazoa; phylum Chordata; class Actinopteri; order Cypriniformes; family Cyprinidae; genus Carassius; species Carassius auratus. The sequence goes on along the minus strand of NC_039259.1, from coordinate 14,060,710 downwards.
ATTTTCTCATCTGGTAATAATAGAGTCACTCGAAGACATTAATGCACTTGTTCACTTTCAGGTTTTCACTTTTTTTTTTTATAGAAAGATTGAACAAGGTTTCAGTCTCGTTTTGACAGACCTAATTGAAATCCTCAAACATGAACAGCAGATGGCGGTGTGTGGCTTTTGTTTGTATGGCAGTTGGTTTTCGCGGTACTTTTTCACACTACAGCATCGCTTGAAGGACGATATGTGTACACACACACACACACACACAACAAATACCTAAAACTCCCACAAATCTATAAGTGAGAATGTAAAATATAACTCCTGAAACATTACTAATTGGCCTAAAAAAACACATATTTTTGTGTTCTTAAAGCTATCCATCTGAGCTGCAGTAATCCAATTTCAAGCAAAGTAAAATTGACTTTACAGGTTACATGACCTTTATTTGGCACGGATACAGGTTTTAAACTTAAATTCTGCCTGACAGCGAGGTGTTAAGAGACTCGCATTGAGTTTGTACAGTCGCCTACAGCAGGGTTTAACACAAAAATGCAGCCCAAGCCCTGGCAATAGGCCTATCACATGAGCCCTGGATTTCAGAAGTCAGTTGCTTAAAAGATCAACTCTCAACTTATCTTGGTACAGAGTGAGACTTTCTCCTGTTCACTGTTACATCTACTGTTTAGTGAGGAGATTGAAATTTTAAATCATGATAGTACATTTCAGTATTCATTCATGGGCTAGATTTGGATGGTTAGCATCAGTCAGCCTGTGCTGATAAACACTACCTGAATATATATATATATATATATATATATATATATATATATATATATATATATATATATATATATATATATATATATATATATATATATATATATCACGAGCATCAAATTGCAAATATTTTATACTCATTCTGGGGGCTTTTTAATATTGAAGGACATTGTATAAAATTTGTATTTTTCACATCACAGATCAGTAATGTTGCTATTGAAGAAACATGGGACTTGTTGTGCCAATCAGATTTGTCATGACATCACCAGTCTAAGTTATTATTCACATGGTATTTGGAAAGTTTGGTTCTAAAACACTATTAATTATGGAGGTCATGAAATGACTAAAGTATAAATAAATAAATGTGTAAGTGCAGTATTATATGAATAAACAAATGTAGAAATATATATTTATTTATACTTAAAGCTGCAGTAGATAACTTTTGTAAAAATATATTTTTATACATATTTGTTAAACCTGTCATTATGTCCTGACAGTAGAATATGAGACAGATAATCTGTGAAATAAATCAAGCTCCTCTGGCTCCTCCCAGTGGTCCTATTGCCATTTGCAGAAAGTCATCCGCTCCCGGTAAGAAACAACCAATCAGAGCTGCGGTCCGTAACTTTGTTTGTGTTCAAAATGTAGAAAAAAGTATATAATAAGCGAGTACACCATGAATCCATTTTCCAAACCGTGTTTTTAGCTTGCCCTGAATCACTAGGGTACACCTATAATAAGTGTTTATATTCGGACTATTTTAGATTGCGGGGGTACCGCGGGCGGAGTAACCCAGTACCTTTGTGATTCTTCATAGACATAAACAGAGAGAACGTCAAAAGTTACCTACCGCAGCTTTAAGTAATTTCTCATCATCCGTTATAAATCCATGTTGATTCATTTGAGTATAAATGTGTTTTCTTTACCAAGAATGCAGCAAGATGAAAAACACTATTTTCTGTTTCAAAAAACTTTCACATAGTATCTTTAGGTTATAATAACATGAAACATTCTAATCCAGATTTAGATTTTCAAAGATTTATAATAAAAACTGATACTGATACCCCCCCCCCCCCCCCTTCAAAAAAAAAAAAGTTTTCATATTGAAACTGTTGAAAATACACAACAAAGTAAGTTGATCAACATTTGACAGCCTCTGAACCCGTTCAATACTAATCTTATTAATAGCTTACATTTGTTCCCCATCACTAAAACCACCACAAGTTCACCAATGGCGTCAAAATTCTCCTTGTTTTCACACAAAATACAATGTAGATGAGGAAAACTAGGATGCCAGGTGTATTCAAAGCACCATTACTGTTTACAATGCGTGAAATAGGTCCTTTTCACAGTGACTTTTCACAACTTCCGCCTTTCGGCAAAGCAGTGTAGACGTCCTTCCGTTTTACATTACGGTTGCTGAATATTTGTGGGAATATGCTCGTAAACAACATCTGTTTACTGATACAGTTGAAAAGCGTTTGGTTAGTAGTGAATATTGCCCTATTGTGTGTACCGTTTGTGGCTGTGTTAGCAGGCTATAATCACTGTATTTGGGGTAAAAAAAAAAAAATGATAGAATTATTTATTGTGCCAAGAAAGTTACACTGTCTGATTGTTCACACAGGCACTAACTGATTGGCAGGTGCCTTTACCGATTAACTCCATTGATCAAGCCAAGCAGCCATTATGACACTGACATAAATGGGAGATTAATTCTAAGTAATAGCCTACCTTGCTTCATGTGTTAGACCTCCTTTTTCTCAAACGCTTATGTTTTGTTGGGAATTTTCAACTTTTCAATGTTTATTGACATTTTTGCATTTTTTATTTCAGTGCATTGTTTTTCTCTGCAAACCAGTGCAATACAGTCATCTTTGACCAATGCATCTTTTGTCTTTTTGAGGGTTTTGCATGACACAGCATTTTTTCTGTTCTTAAATGCAAATATGCGCTCTGTGTGAATGGCTTCTTATATGCATTTCAGTGTGATGTAGGTAGAGGAAAATAGCAATTCAATTCAATTGCATTCAGTTGCACAATTGACAGATATACAAAAGATTCACTCATTTTAAATGATTAGGTCAGCTATACTCTTAGTGAAGAAAAACCCACCAATGAAATCTCTTATATCTCTATTGTGCCAGCAGTAAGATTAAATGGAGGAACAAATGATTTGCGTAAATCTGCGTCTCATACTTATCTCCTGAGAAAAAGACTCAGCTTTAGAGTAAGAGAGAAGATCAATATCGTCTCACATTGTGCTCAGATTTGCCGATATACTGAGACTGCTATCAAAAGCTGCTACGTTTCTCATCAGATTCCTCTGATGCTTAAACAGCTCTACAGTCTTCAGTCTTAATCAGTTAATCAGTCTTACTGTATGTCAACAATCATCTCATTTGAGTCTATTTTTATTTCTCCAAAGGTATTTTAGCAGTAACATCTCAGACAAAGTCGATACTTTAAAGACACTTAAATGGGATTGTATTAATTCTCCCAAGCTACATAAGAGCAAAGTCTAAGAAATACAGTTTTCCTTTGCATAGTTCAAAATTAGTCAGAGCTGAAGATCCTCAGGCAAAACTGTGCTGTTGTCCATACAACATTGTTAGATGCAAGTTTTTCAGCTTTAATGTCTTTGTATTTATATAAATATTAAAAACTGCAGATATGTGTTTTCATAGTTATCTCCTTTGTTCTTTTTTTACTCTCAACAGAATATTTTTTCAGCCACACAAACTTTTTAGTAACATGCAAGACTGATCTGTAACACTTTGGCTGTCTCTGTGTTGAGTATGAAAAATACAATTTAATTAAGTTGTCTGTCACCTTTGCTTGTGCAACTGTTCAGATGCCACAGTGTATAATGTCTTGAGTATTTTTAGGTTGATGTGTTCTCTGAATGTCTGTGATGTTCATGTGAGGTGACCATAAATATAAGCAACTCTCTAGGGTCTAATTTTAAATATTTTACCGTTGTGTATATCATTAAATGACTTGGCTGTTGGCACGCATGTAATTCTCCCATTAACAGTGTTTGGTTGTATTTATTTCTCCAGTAGGATAGCAGACATGCAGCCCCGTGTTCATCAGTTACTCTGAAGCAATAATTTGCCATTTTCTTCTTCCGCTGTCTAACTTAATCTTCATCATGCTCCAGAAAGGGTAAAAGGACGTGGGAAACATCCACAAAGAAAAATGGAGCAGCTTATATTTGCAAAATTCATCTAAATCAAAGCTGGATCCAAGAGCTGTTCTGAGCCTAGACTTTTCTGCTGCTTTTAAAGTTTGCTGGAATATATATATATATAATTTAATGTAGCATTTCTTCAGTAGCTGGAGCAATTGTGAACACGTATATTCTCAATTCACTCTTCACCAAAGTTTGAATTTGTTGATGTCTTTAGTAAGTATTTGATACACAAACGTGTATCTTTCTATTGTTCTATTTCGGGCAGTGTTGACATATAATGAGAATAGGTAGTGTGGAATGAAAGAAGCAGAAGACAGTAGTATGTTTTGCTGAATGCCTCAAATATATGTTCAAACTAAATAGAAGCTAGATTACCATTATCTTTTGCCTTAAACAGTTTAGTTACAGTATCATTTATTCTCTTATCTACCATGCATTCAGCTAATTGCTATTTTCTCTTAATTAATCCAATGAAAATGACAATATACTGATTGCACTGGCAGACTTCTTGGAGTAACCTAGGGTTAAATGAGTGCGAAGGGCACAGTGATGATGGAGAAGGATTGGTATCTCATTAACTTCAGTCCCGGGTTCACACCAATTTAGGGCTGAACTTATAACCTCTTTGTTAAAGCCCAGAACCCAGAAAAATTAGCATACCAACATCATTAGACTAATGTCACTCTTTCAGGTAGCACTTTTCTTCTTTCAGAATTAGCAGTCACAATCAGCAGACAGCTCAGGGACTTCTCAATGTTTCTATCACTCTACTTGATTGGTTGTTTTCAGATAGACTGTATTTTTCTGGAGGTAACATTAATATGGCAGAAGGTGGTGCCAAGTAAATTTGTCTTTCAAAGTGAAGCATTATTCACAAGATACTGTTTTTATGAGTGAATCACTGAATCACTCACTTAACCAACTAGTTCAAAAACACTAATTAAATCATCAATGAAACAAGCTACCATTTTTATGTGTGAGCCACTAATCGACTGATTAGTTTGAAACAGATTCATCAATAAAACAAAACTACTGTATGAGTGAAGCATTGAATCATTCAGTCAACCTAAAAATACTGATTCATTCATCAATGAAACAAACAAATTTATAAATGAGTCATTTAATCACTCGCTCAACTAATGCATTCAAAATACTGATTCATTCATCAATTAAATAAACTACTGTTTTTATGAGTAAGCCACTGAATTAATTACTCAACCAATTAATTACAAAACACTGATTCTGTCACGCTACACAAGGGCGAGAACAGGGGGATGCAGGAGATCTCTTAAACATGGAATTTTAATTCAAAGATGTGGAAACCGCAGGAACTTAAATAAAACATTTAACAGCAGACAAAGGAAATCTAAACTAGAAAACTATTTATATGTGACTTGATGAGGGGAGGACAAGGAACACCTGGGTCTAATGTCACAGAAAACACCTGGGACAAATTAACTGAATATGGGGAACACCTGGAAAGAACACAATGGGAACATGGAACAGAGTCTGACAGGTTCATTCATCAATGGAAAAACTACCAAGCCACTGAATTATTCACTCAACCGATTCTGATTCTTTTATTAATTAAACAAATAACTCTTTTTATGAGTGAGTCAGTGAATCATTCACTCAACTGATTTATTCAAAACACTGATTCATTAATCAATGAGTACGAGTAGCTTTATTGCCAGGTATGTTCACCAGAGGTGTCAAGTAACGAAGTACAAATACTTCGTTACTGTACTTAAGTAGAAATTTGGGGTATCTATACTTTACTTGAGTGATTATTTTTCAGCCGACTTTTTACTTCTACTCCTTACATTTTCAGGCAAGTATCTGTACTTTCTACTCCTTACATTTTAAAAATAGCTTCGTTACTGCTATTTCATTTCGGCTTGTTTTCATTCCGGCTTGTCATCATTCAAAAAAAAAAAAAAACCTATCCAGATAAATCGCGCCATCCAGATGGAGTGAATTTGATTGTGGTTGGATGAGAAGTATAAACATATACCATTCCGACACCCTATTGGTCTGTACGCGATCCATCGCACCTGCACGTGACACAAATCACATCACAGTCCAGCCAGGACATAGACAGTTTTGGGTTCGTTTATCAAAAGATATATTTCTTAAAAGTAGGGTTGGGTATGGAACCGGTATCCGATCGCCTCAGAGTCAGTCCGCTTAAATTTCACATGAAAGCAGCGTAAGACCGGTCTCCTCCCGTCTTTCAGCGCACTCTTCAATCCGCAGAGGCGCAGACCGCGAACGGAGCAGCGCATGCGCACTTAAACAAACAGAGGACACAAGGTATGTGTTTATCGATAGATTGTTAGAATATCCATATCTGTGCAGTTCTTTGTCATAAATACAGTTTACAAAAGGTCACGAGATAGCAGTCGGTTTCTCATCTGTAAAGTTTTCGCTCATCACACCACAGCCGTTTCCTCCAGCGAAAATCTAGCCCTTAACACATATGAACGAACACATCCTTTAATTACACTTACTTAAATATACTTAATTTAATCATACGTACTTTATACATACACTACTGTGCAAAAGTCTTAGACACGTTAGTATTTTCACTTAAAAGAATGGTGTTCGGACAGTTATTTATATATTTTGCTGTAGTATGTCAGTATAAAATATCAGTTTACATTTCCAAACATTAATTTTGCCGTTGTCAGACTGCTTGTGTATTCAAAATCACACTAGATTATTATTAAAATTAATGGCAAACTGATATTTCCTACTGACATACTACAGCAAAAGATATAAATAACTGGCTTAAAACCCTTTTTGGGGAGAAAATACTAATTTTTCCATAAGACTTTTGCACAGTACTGTATTTTAAAAACGACATTGTTGCTGCTTTATAAAGAATGAGCATACAGTAATTCACAGAACTGATTTAAGACAGTGACAGACAGCACTCATCTTAACTAAATATCAGAGTGAGTGACAGAGATACAGTACAAACATTATGTGTGCTTTTGTATTAAATAATGACCCAGATTGTGAAATACATTTATTAGCCTTAGATTAAGGGAAGCACAACTTGGACAACAAGCTATGGATTTATTTTAAATATTTGTAATGTTCTTTAAAGTTATCCATAGTTTTTTTGTGGTTCTTTTTTTTAAAGTATTGGTTCAGGCACCGTTTAGGAGCCGATACCGTTTTAAAAGTATTGAAAAGGCACTGGACCCTATTTAAAAGTTATTATTTCTCACTGGCTCATTTACCAAATGAGTGCTTTTTCTTCGTCCTCCACAAATTAAGCTACTGTAGGTAGTTCGGTAGCGAGATGTTTTAATAAATTAGCGTTTTCGATTGACGATGCGATTGACAATGTTGTGATAAGTAGGCTATACCAACTTTGTAACTCGTTCCCCCCCGAACACTGGACATAGCAGACGTATGTACCAAATACAAGAAGCTATCAATCAAGAAAGTATCAGGATTATGATTTCTTTTTCAGTTTTAGTTTTTGATTAATCACTTGGATTAATCATTCATTTTGACAGCACTATAATGTTTACTGTAAATAGTCAACCATAAAAGTGTAATTTTTACTAAGCCTGCACCAATGTTCTTGTCCATTGCCCTTGCAGATTCCTGCAGCTAATCATGGATGTACATAAACATTCCATTAAAAGTTATTGATGACAAGCCTCTGAAGTTTGACTTTTTGCACCATAACAATACTTATTGGCAACTAGTCATCATATCTCTAGTCCTTTAATGTATTTGCATTGTACTAAAGTGCGTTCATTTTAAATGGGCATATATGCGGCTGAGGTAGACCTGAAGGTCGAAACGTTGCTTGATTAAATTCCTCTGGAGCAGTAGTTTTCAGTGTTCAGACTTCACTTCTTTATTTGTCTATATCATTTAGTTGTCTTGCACCTGCGTCCTAATTGGATGTTTGGGATGTGCAGACCATTTTTGTATTTTCATATATGCGGCTGAAACAGGAAGCCTAGTGCATCCCAAATTTTTCAACATGAACATTTTAATATAACATTATAGTCATTATGGCCTTTAGAAAAATGTTTTTTGAGGCGTTGGGGTAGTACACAATAGGCCCCTGTGGTGCAGCCTAAGCTTTTGTTCTTAATGGCATTTTTTTCCCCTTACATTAATTTTACTTTTATACTTTAAGTAGTTTTTAAACCAGTACTTTTACACTTTTAAAAAGCTTGAGTTGATACTTCAACTTCTACAAAAGTCTTTTAAAACCCTAGTATCTATACTTCTACTTGAGTAATGAATGCCAGTACTTTTGACACCACTGATGTTCACACATACGAGGAATTTGTTTTCATGATAGAAGCTCCGCAGTAGAACAGAATGATAGCAACAGAACAAAAAACACATAATAAAAGAATAAAAGAATAAAAAATACAAAAAAGTAGGGAAGGAATGACAATATACAAATTGACAATTGTATTACAAGTATATTACAAAAAGCAGTTATGTATTTACAGGTATATTATGTCTAGATAAATGTAAATAGTGTAGTGTGTTCCACAGTTATTATCAGCAGTTCATAAGATGGATCGCCTGAGGGAAGATACTGTTCCTGTGTCTAGTCGTTCTAGTGTTCAGAGCTGTGTAGCGTCGACAGTTCAGAGATGGAGTGTGCTGGATGTAAGGGGTCCAGAGTGATTTTGCCAGCCCCTTTACTCACTCTTGATAAGTACAGTTCTTGAATAGAAGGGAGGGTTGCACCGATGATTCGGTCAGCAGTCGGGACTACCCTCTTTAGTCTTCTGAGGTCAGATTTAGAAGCTGAGCTGAACCAGACAGTTACTGAAGTGCAGAGGATGGATTCAATGATGGTGGAGTAAAACTGTTTCAGCAGCTCCTGTGGCAGGTTAAACTTCCTCAGCTCGCGAAGGAAGTACAGCCTCTGATGGGCCTTTTTCACAGCGGAATATAGGTGTCCGATTTTAATCAAAATGTGCATGTGCTTATGACATACATGAACGATGTCACACACTCCTGCAATAATATGCAGATTAGAAATGATGGTGGGGCAGAAAGCCTCGCACATTACTGGGAAAACACAACTCGCTGCCACCCGTCTCTGTTCCTAAACATCATCCAGATACAGCGAGTAGAACACAGCAGAAGTGTAGGCAAACAAATTGCCATCACGGTTCTATGGCGTTGAAAAAGCATTGAATACAGCTATTCAAAAGTGTTTTAAATTAGACGCAAATGAATTAAAACAGCAGCCAGTAACACACCTGCACTTTCTGTGTCCGTCATTTGTGCTGTGCAGTGGATGTTGATAATGGCAGTAAAATAATAACCTGAATTCTTAGCGAATAACAAGATTAATGGAAATTATGGGAGTGAAAAGCTTTGCTCTTGACATGTAACCATTATAATGTGATTAAGTCCTAACTCTGATTATTGGAAATAATAACATTTTTCGTGTGCATGTAAACATAGTCAATGAAAGAAACTAATTTAATCGCTCGCTCATCTGACCCAAATTGACCTTGAATTGACCCATCCATCAGCTTTGGTTTTGTTTTTGTTGGTGTCACAAAAATGTAATGTACTGGCAATATTGGGTCTAAAATGTAAGTTACTCAGTGTTAACTTCTTATTTGCAGAATTGTTGTATAAAAGCTCCATGCTGCAGGTAAGCATAGCTTTTCTGATATTAAGCAAACATCATGATTGCACATATGAGATTTCTTTAATGTATGGCTACTTGATGTATAATTATTCACACCCACAAAAATCTGTAGAGAACACATAAAAAAAAAATACTGGACAATAGATTTTGTAATCAGTATTTTTTTGTCCATCTAAAAGTAGCCTAATACTGATTGTTTCACAGGCAACATAAAAAAGTGGAATACAGAGATCTGCTTATGGATATCTAGTTTACTTGCTGCAACAAAACTCTGAATATTATTCAAAGATTTGATGCCTTTAACCTGGCAAACAAAGTTCAGTCACAGTGATTGCCAATTAGTGTATGTGAGCAACAGAAGAGGTGTGACAATTAACACTGTGACAGGCGAGTCTTCAAAACCACATGAAGGAACCGAGGTAAAAAGGTGATGCTAAAATTGTAAGCTACAAAACAGCACGTGAAATAAAGAACATGCAAAAATGAACAAATTAAGTAAAAAAGAAAGAATGCAGGTCAAAAGTTGATCACACCTTACATTTGATGTTTTATTCCATCGCTTGAAGTTTTCAGATGCTTTCAGATTGATAGAAACGTGAAACTCATCCGAATCTAAAACTGTCACTGTCAACTTCATGGAGCTGGGGAATTTGTGGCAGGGCTGGCATTCGGCAAATTGCTTACATTCAAATCCAAAGAACAAAATCACATTGCCCAGTATGGTGTGATGTGTCATCTTTTCTCCACCATGAAGGGTTTATGTTTGAGGACAGCCAAAGAGTGCTGTCAGTTCACATCTGTCGCCAACCGCTAAACCTGCTGGGGGATCCGCAAAGGCACAGCATTCTCACAGGAATAATTTGGTCTGAAGATTGCAGTACATTATAGATGAAAATTTAGGAAGATTAAGTTATTTTTCTGAACCAGGGACATACGATGCAAACAATGTTGCTTTGTGAGTTTTCATAAATTCTAGTATAAGCATGAATATCCTCTTTCTTCTAAAAAAATGTACTGCATTTAAACTGCACATTCTTGTCACAATGTCTTTTTTATGAATAATTCATGAAACAACAATAAAAAAATCTGTAATTTCATTCATGTATGCACATTTCAACCTTGGTGTGCCACGTCATATTCAATGTTATTTAGAACCAGTGCTACAGTACATCAAGGCATTTCTCATTTTCACCACATGAGAGAAAAGTCATGCTTTGCTATATCTTAATTATGACACACGTGGTCAAAATTACAACTGAAAAAGTCTGAATTATGAGATTATTAGTCAGAAATAAAGCAAATATTATGACAATTTAAGTCAATTGTGAGATAAAAAGTTGAAATTATGATATGACATTGTGTCATGAGGTAAAATGCTAAGTCATAATTCTGACATAAAAAGAAAGTCATAATTGTGACTGTGAACCACAAATCCAGTCTTATGTCGCTGGGGTATATTTTTAGCAATAGAAAAAAAAAAAAAGTCTAAATTCTATATATATATAAATGTATGCCAAAAATCATTAGGATATTAAGTAAAGATCATGTTCCATGAAGACATTTTGTAAATGTCATACTGTAAATATATAAAAACATATTTTTTGATTAGTAACATGCATTGCTAAGAACTCATTTGAACAATTTTAAGGTGATTTTCTCAGTATTTCGATTTTTTTGCACCCTCAGATTCCAGATTTCAAATAGTTGTATCTCTCCCAAATATTGTCCAATCCTAATAAATACATCAATGGAAAGCTAATTTATTCAGCTTTCAGATAAATATAAATCTTAAGACTGGTTTTGTGGTCCAGTGTCACAATTATGACAAAAAAAACTGTAAAACTGTAAAAATTTAATTATTTTATTTGAATAATTTCAACCATTTAATTCCATTATTGACACTTTTAAATTATAATTATGATTTAGCATCTCATAATTTTACATTTTTATGTAATAATTTAGATATTCCAAAGCATATTTTTTATTCATTTATTTTTAAATAAATAAAGGGACTTCCATACATTTCAGCCTGTTCTCCAAACAAAGCTATCAGAGCAACATGTTTACTTAAAAAAAAAAAATACTCACCTTCTCAATACTAAACAAAACCAGTCAGAAAAAAATAAAATAATAATAACACAACCCAGAAACGCAGCGTTCATCAGATTGGCATTCAGGTCCAAGTTCTTTTGTATTGCTGATACCTTATTTTCTTTCTGTCACTCCTCACAGTAAAGATTCAGTCACCACTGCTCAGCTTAAGTGATGAAATACAGGTATGCTCCCATGTGTACCAGGCACAACATGAAAAGATCAAAGCATCGTCTCCAGGGCTCATATGCGGAGGAACAGAAGCATTGGGCTGGAACACAATTATCACAAAGGACAACTGACAGCCTCACTGTTGTGTGCTTAAGAAACGCTTCCAACAAAAAAGCCAAGGTGCACTGGTATTGTATTCATGCATTTTATTCGTCTTGTTCATTTGAAAATGCCATTTCAAGAATGAAAGAGAGAGTGAGAGTGTCTTTAACCTGGAGACTGAAAAACTTGAGCTAGGTGCAATGTTCATTTCCACCTTGAAGGTGGAATAGCTCTGCTATAAACCATCGTCAGGGTTGCAGAATATTTCATTTTTAACAAGAATGATAACAAGGCTCTTAAGGACAGAAACACAGCTTTGTACTATTGTTTACCAAAATGCCAATTATTCAGCTGAATAAACGTCTTTCAGCAAGAGAGAGAGAAAAGAGAGAGAAAAGAGAGAGAAAACGTTCTGTAGAAAAGAACTCCATAAAACAGTTTGAGTCATGAAATATATTTCAGCTGATGTACAGATGTTAAGTCTACTTTTCTGTTTTCAGCACAACAGTTTTCAATATTAATAATAATAAATGTTTCTAGAGCACAAATTTGCTAAAACACGTTTTGTTATCAGAAATAAATTTCATTTACAAATATATTCCGATATAACGCAGCTATTTGAAATTGTGCTAATATTTCACATCATTTCTGTTTTTACAGTGTTTTGATCAAATAAATGCAGTCTTAATGAGCACAATATAATTCTTTCAAAATAATTATAATAATATTACAGACCCCAAAACATTTTTGCATATGTGTGTGTGTGTGGTCCCGGTAAACACTACACTACGGGGATGCAATATCCAAAATACTTGTACTTATGGGGACATTTTTGGTCTCCATACGGAAAAAAAATCTTTTTTTTTCTTTTTTACTGGAGTACAAAATGGAAGCCCAACATTCATTATGCATTAGATACAAACTGAAAGGTTTCACTAATCTAAGATCTCTCACAATTCGGTGATAATTGAAAGCGGGAAACAGACATATGTTCTCAACAAGTGAGGGGCTGTTTTGGTGAGGGCAGGGGAGGACTTGAAGATGTGTGTCGTGAGAGAAGCACATGCCAGGGACAGCAAACAGCTCTGCCACAGTGGGGTTTCTCTCTGGATACATGCCTGCAGGGATGGTTGAGCTTTCAATATCAAGTTGGCTGAGGAAGCGTGTCATTCCCTCAGAGACAATCTAAAAGCTCTGTCTAAAACCAGGGGAGGCTGAGCAGATGATTCAAATGGAGAGGGTGCGATTCAGTGTGTAGGATTAGGAAGGATGTGTGTTATGTAGATGTAAAGAAGAACTTTCTGGTGGCATCCTCAACAAATTTACATTACTTTCAAGTGCTGTATTGAAAAAAAAATGCTGTTTTAGAGTATTTCTCGATTGCTAACACACTATAACTGATTAATTTGGCCCAATTTTCAGAGACGTGTTTCTCAAAACTTTTAAAACATTTCAGATGTTTGCACACGTTCCAATTTGCTCAGTGTTTTCTGCAAAACTCCACACAACAACGGCATCATTTTGCACAGGTTTAACCATGCTCTCATTCAGAAAACACAAACACACAATATAATGAACTCAACTTTAGTATCAAAAAGCATACATTTACCCATTTGTGAACATTCAGTAGCAAAACTGATGACAGGCCAGTCACAATCTCAGGATGATATGCACAGAGGCACAAGTGATTGTGTGTTTTGGAAAATGAATCCTGGTAGTGGGAAACAAAGAGGAAAGGTGGTGGTGGCGGTGGGGGGTATGGGGGGGGGGTTGTCAGTAGACTTAGAAATTGCAATAACTAATAAGGATACTACTAATACTGTAATGCAGATTGGCAGAGGATGAGTGAATGAACGAATTAATGAATGAATTAATTTAATTATGTATGTATTCATTCATTTATTCATTTCTGTAAAGTAACTGACAGTATATTCCAATGTGTGTTAACTGTATAATCAGTTGTTTTTTTTTCCCTTTAATTGCTTTTTATTACTTTAAGATCTCTTTACAGAAGTGTAATGAAAGTAAATGTTTATTAGAACTGTATCTTCACCCCTCTATTTATGTTGTATACTGTAAAAGTCAGTGGCTAGCAAAGGGATTCCTGTTTCCCAAAGGGAGGTTTTGTAACAGTGTTTTGAATTGATCTCACTAGTGTTCTCTAGGCAGTGATGTAGTCTGTGTGTTTGACAGGTTTGTGTGTCATCTGAGGCCTGACAAAGGAGAACATGTCTTTGACTAAAGTTTTGGATTTTGACCTGGAAGTCTGAAGTTTGCACAAGTTTGCACAAGTTTATAGTTGTGAGAAAATGGCGAAGTTTCATGAGTTGTGTGTTAGCAATCGAGAAAAACTGTAATAAAAAGTCCAGACAAATGCTAATTTGCTAATAGAGTTTTTTTTTTTTTTCTCCCTACAATTGATCATACCTGAACATACTCAGTCCTCATACTCAGTCCTGTGAGTTGCATTTTGAAACAGCAATACTTTGATGTTACGTTGTGTAATTTTGAACTGGTCATTTTAGTTCAGTGAATAAAAGATCTTTGGTTTATGTCTATTGTATCCAAGCATTTGGAAAAAGTGTTAAGTGTTCGGTGTATTTTGATAAGCATTTGTCAATTCATAGTCAAGAGTTTTGAAAAATGACGTGAAGTTTCTGATATTAGTGTAAAAATGAATATCTTTTGAATATCTTCATTTGGACTTTTTTTTTTAGAAGTGTTCGAGTAGAGTAAACCTTTAGTGACTCTGTTGGACACCTGTGTGAACTCTAGAAGAACTGACATCTTCTAACAATCACCTTAAAACCAATAGTGATTGCTATATGCACAATCAGCGTGTGGTTAAATGCAGGCAGCTGGGTCAGCCTGTTGTTACCAGGGGTCAGATTAGACTGACAAACTGTAAAATCCTGCAGCGAACAGCCATGGTTTATTTTGCATGGAAAGCTAAGGGATTAGTGTCAAGAGGAACGCTCTTCACCCTCACGATGGGACGGCTTTGCATATTTCCCTGTCATCCCTTCAGGGTCAGTTCCATATGACCAGCCGTACTCATTCCAATCCAGCGAATACCACTCTAGCATCCCACAGACACATTACATGTACATTTTCAGGGGCTTTACTATATCCACCATGCACATTTGGAGATGGTCCATTCTAACAGAGCCCTTTATCTGTAAAGCCAAAAGACTTGTGAAGTAAACAGCTTAAATGCACCGACCGCTCTCATCCTGAGAATAGTGAAAGATAAGAATGTGTATGAAAATGGCAGGCGTGACGACATTGGAATCGACTCTGATTGTCAACTTGCACCATCAATTTACAATTTGCATCCAGGATCCCATGCAACAAAATCCCTTAACACACACTGACACAACTTGTTTTTTGAATTAGTTTGTAAGATTTTCTTTTCCTTTTGAAAATCTCTCCCTCCTGTGAAAATGTTTCATCAAAATGTTTATATCAAAATTTTAAACCGAATCAAATTCAATTGGAATAATAATACAGAGTAGGGCGGTTAGAATTGCATTAATTATGTTAAGAGAATAATGTTTTAAATATAACATTTTAAATATAGAAATATGAAATTATGAGGCAAAAAGACTCTAAGTAGGAGAGAAGAAGTCATTGCCATAATAAGTAATTTAATTGTTATTCTGATGTTTGGTTAAAATAGTTGATTCATTAAGGGAAAATATAAGCGACTGTCTTATATAAATAGTTTATTAAACTGTTGCTTAAAGGGTTACTCCACCCCAAAATGAATATTCTAATATTAATCACTTACCCCCATGTCTTTCCAAACCAGTAAAAGCTCAGTTCGTCTTCAGAATACAATTTAAGATATTTTGGATGAAAACTGGGAGGCTTGTGACTGTCATATTGACTGACAAGTAAATTACACTCTCAAGGTCCAGAAAAGTATGAAAGACATCGTCAGAATACTCCATCTGCATAATTTTTGTACAGGAAGAACACAAAAATAACAACTTTATTCAACAATTCCTTTGTCAGCCATCTCCTCTGTGTCTCACCATATTACTGTATGCTGCGTATGCTCTTCTGTATCAGCCGCGCCACAAGGATGCACTGTTTTCTTTTAAATTAAAGCTAAATACACATAGAAACAGTAGAATCCTTGTGGTGTGGCTGATACAGAAGAGAATAGGCAGCATACAGTAATATGGAAATACAGACTTTTTTGGTTTAGTTTTTTTCAAGGGTATATGTATATGTATATATATATATAAATACTTGGCTAGTGCTTATTATGTATGCATTCACATGCATGAATAAATTTAAGAAAACTGTGTTACCTTTATATATTAAATATATTTATATGTGATATAATTTTATGATTATAAATATATACATGTAAACACATGAAAATATTTACAAAATATATGATGT
Organism: Carassius auratus; assembly: GCF_003368295.1. Lineage (NCBI taxonomy): Eukaryota > Metazoa > Chordata > Actinopteri > Cypriniformes > Cyprinidae > Carassius > Carassius auratus. The sequence goes on along the minus strand of NC_039259.1, from coordinate 14,044,310 downwards.
ATGTGTGTGTCTTTATATATATATATATATATATATATATATATATATATATATATATATATATATAATAAATATACACAGTTCACACATATATTATGGAAAACTAAAACTTTTATTAATCGCGATTAATCGTTTGACAGCACTATTTTTTATTAACCTTTTTGCATTTTTGCACAAAGTCTTCATAACATTTATGACCTGAAATTGCTGACATTAATTTAGCAGATGCTTTTATGAGGAGCAAACTGCATATATAGGTAATATTTTTTACCAGTTTTCTTCTCAACTTCTTTCAAATAATATATTTTAATACCGAGAACTCTAGGCGGTTTTCAGCTGTAGAGTTACAGATATCTTTTTCTAGGTACTGTATTAGACCTTGGGTTTCACTTTAGCCAGATTAAGTGAGCCTGACTTTTATAAACCTCACAGAACATAGACTGACATCTCTCTTTCTTTTATTTATTTTTTCTTTTCTTTTTTTCTTTTTCTTTTTTTGTTTGCAGACCATTTCCTTTAGTGTAATTTTGTCAAGGAAGGATTTCTGACACCCAGCTGATTGAGTGTCTGGCTTAATGGGGTTAAGTGTACTATCTTTATCTTTTAATGTAGACGTGTCATCAGCATGATCAATGTTAGTACAGTGGAAACGACAGGAGACAGGTTTCTAAACACTACAGCACCACCGTAAATAGCACATAACAGACGAAAGTGGAAAATGCATTTGACATAATCAGTGAAGATATCTGTTGTGAATGCAAACAATAGTTTCAGCCACACAAATGGGTTTCCTTCTGTCATGTGCAAACGTAGAAGGATTTTATGTGACTGTAGAAAGCATGTGACTTGGGGTGATAGCATCGCACCATGCCAACTGATTAGGCCAACTTCCAGCTCCACTCTTCCAGGAGCTCCCGCAGGGACTCAACTCTATTACAGCACCATTACATGGGGACGCATGAAGAATGCACCCCGCATCCAGACAAACCAGCTCTGTGGGATCTCTCCTAAATCCCTAAAGACTACATTGCAAATGCTGGAAGAGAGAGCGAACATGAGTTTGATGTGCTCTAATGATCTCAGTTATAATGTCTCTCCTTATAATTTAGCATTACACAGTATGTCAGACCAGCCGATGGCTCAGTTCCAGAATTTAGCGAGCATCCTTAGACAAACACTATGTTGAATACTCAACATAGACAGAAGAAACACTCCACATGGGAGGCACACGGTGTTAGCATGTTGCTAAATTTATTGTATGATACTCAACACAGCATAGTTTAAATGAAGCTCTACACTGTTTGAGCAAGATTGCAACTTCATCACTGTCATTTCAGTTGATTCCATTAGAGATAATAGAGTTAACGGTGTGAAGCTCTATTGGAGTGCAATCCCAAAATCCCATTAATGTTTTTCCACCAGGGGATTGATTGTCAACCATTAACTCTTTCCCTACCACTGACATAATTTTCCATAAATTATGAGTAAACACTTCCCTATCATTGACAGAAATTTCAGGCTTTCTGTGTTTTCATGGGTGAACTGTAGGAGGCTATAACGCATATTGAGTACCAACACTTCTTTTTTTCCACTTCAGGCACTGCCCATGAGGCACTCTCTCCCTGTGTTCTCAAACTAATTAAATACAAAGTTCTGTCATGAAACTCTAGATGGCGTAGGCCATGAGGTTCTAATTCAATCTGATATAATCGCATCATTATTCACATTACACTGCTGATTGGTTTCTTTCTCGCCAGCAGCCAATGAGCTGCTCAACATAGCTAGTGCTTGCTGTAGCTGTTGCAGCACTATTCAAATACCTTCCACCTTCCTCCCTTTGCTATATATGGGGGTTATTTCATATGTTATATATGCAACAGCAGATTTCCAGTTACAGTTGTGCCCAAAAATATTGGCGCCCTTGGTAAATATGATCAAATAAGGCTGTGAAAATTCATCTGCATTGTTAATCCTTTTGATTTTTATTAAAAAATTCACAAAAATGTATCCTTTCACTGGATAATAAGAATTTAAAACGGAGGGGAAATATCATTATGCAATTAATGTTTTTTCTCAAATACTCATTGGACACAATTATTTGCACCCCTAGAAATTCTTATCTGTAAAATGTTTCTGAAGTATATTCGTATTCATACTGTATACACAATTTTGAGCACTCAAAAAACAGCGTGATTATGAACATGAAATTATCAAGCTCTGGCTTCCTGTTTCACAGAAATATAAAGGGGGGGGGGGGGGGGGGGCCCAAATTCCTTTAATCATCCATCACAACGGGAAAAAAAAAAAACAAAGAATGCATTTCTGATGTGCAGCAATAGATAATTGAGCTTCACAAATGAATGAAGTGGCTTTAAGAAAAGAGTTAGAGCAGTGAAAATTCCCATTTCCACCATCAGGGCAATAATTAAGAATTTCCAATCAACAGAAAATGATTTTAAAAAGTGCCTGGACGGCGACTTAATGCACGGTGAGAAGGAGAGTTTGAGTAGCTAAAGACTCTCCAAGGATCACAGCTGGAGAATTGCAGAAAATAGTTGACTTTCCGGTTCAGAAAACCTTTAAAAATATTGTCAGACAGAACCTACATCACCACATGTTGTTTGGGAGTGTTACAAGAAAATTTCTCCTAGCTCATTCAAAAACAAACTAAAGCATATTCAGTTCTACCAGAAAGACTCGGGAGATAAAATGATGTATGAAGCATACATTTATTGACAGCTCAGCAAGCACAATTATAAATTTCTTTGGCGGAAGGCCCCGTCCATGGTTCGTAATCCGAGGGTAGCGAATCTGCATTTCCTGCCTGAAGACGAAGGCAGGGGCGCAGCCGACCCCCCTGGAAGGTAAGGACAGGACCATCCTGGTGGTGGTGGGGAGGGTGGAGGTTGTTCTCGCGTCGGCATCTGCGAACTCAAACATGTGTAAGTATGATCTTTTATACGGGAGTATAAAGAAGTGATTGGATAATGATGAAGGTAATTAGTGACGAAGTGATTGAGTCTTCCTGGCAGAACTTAGGCATGACATATCAGACATGACTGGAACTTCAAATGGGACTGGCTACTGTGATCAGATGATACTAAAAAATGAGCTTTTTAGCAGCAAACAATCAGGATGGGTTTGGTGAACACAGAGAAAAAAACTACCCCATGTGTACAATGAAATATACTGCTGTATTTTTTGATGTTGTGGGCCTATATTTCTGCTGGAGGTCCTGGACATCTTGTTTAGACACATGGCATCATGGATTCTATCAAATACCAACGGATAAAAAATCAGTAAGTGACTGACTCTGTTAGAAATATTATAACAGGCCATGTTTGGATCTTCCAACCGTACAAAAAAAAAAAAAAAAAAAAAAAAAAGAAATGGGTCATTGAGCTCAAAACCAAGCTTCTGCTATAGCCATTCCAGATTGTAGTTCTTTCCATCATGAATGTTGTTACAGGTACACAGCCATGTAAAATTTTGTTTGTGGCAGTGCATTATGGGGTTGCCATCATTCTGAAGGATATACATTATGGACTGCAAAATCCTTAGGATTTGGCCAAATAAGGAACCTTAGAAAACAACATAATTAAGATGCCTAACTTTGGAAAAGCCTTCATGTCAGGAGTGTGATGCCTCATTAGGTCTCATTAGGCAGCTCACTAGATGATGTGGATTTCTGTTGTATTGTCTATGCAGAATTTGGGCTATTTATACAAACAGTAAACTGTATCTTTGAGTCTATTTTGTGTCCAGCTCACCCTGGCTAAGAATAATAACCCAGGTCTGTTTGACTGACATATAAATAGGGTGACCAGATTTATCACACACGCACACACACACGTTTGTTTTTGTGAATTGTGGGAATATTTCTATCCGTAATGGTTTTTATAGCGTCCAAATCATATTTTCTATCGCCCTACACCTAAACCTACCCCTTGTAAGAAAAATTTCTGCATTTTAGATTAAAAAAATAATAAAATTATAAATTATGAATGATTTATAAGCCTTGTATGCGGATACTTAAAATATCCTCATAAATCACCTTCTTGTTGCAATACCTATGTCATAACCACGTCATTATACAAATTTGTGTCCTCATAAATCACAAAAATGTGCACGTGCACACACACACACACAGGCCTTTTTAATATATAAAAATAAAGAAGCAAATAAGACAAACAATAAGACCAATACAATAGATACAAATTAAAATACATTAGGTTTACAGTTTTTCTTGATTGTGTTTTTCAACACATTTCTTGAAATTGTGACTCCTTTTCTCGAAACTCTAAACACAGATCCATAACTTATCACCCAATTCCCCATATTTTCAGGTCAAAATGAAACTCTACACTCAAAACTATTCAATCTTGCTGAAAAAATAATAATAAAAACTTTGCTCTCAGACATGACACTCAAGCCTTCAGAAGCACACACACAACAACATAGTCTTACACACTAATGAGATCAATTCATAACACTGTTCCAAAAACCTTCTTTTCGGGTATCATTTTACAGCACAATATCTCTTACATCATCCAACATAATTAAAGCAGATACATGTAACATTATATATAGCAGATACAGTGAAGTTCAACAATAAGCTTTACAGTAAGAAAATATTATTTTAATTACACTGCTGTAAAGAGATCTTTCAGTACAGTAGATGAAAAGCATTAGAAAGGAAAAGGTCAAATACCAAAGATTTGCATATGAACACACAACAGAATATAGAGTCATCTCTTAGTTCTGCAAAAATACAGTACAATAAGAAGTACTTGACTACAAATCATTTCAGCAGTTACAGTATGAGTTTGAGGGTTTACAACTTGTGCTTCAGTATTTACATGATCAACTACAGCACTGTGTACAGTATTTCATCAGGAATAAATGTTCTTTTACACCATCCCCTTCAGTTTTCTTTACCCCTCTTCTTCCACTAGTAGGATTCATTTTCCAAATCACATAATCACCTGTGCTCCTTTTTTATATTATCCTGAGATTCTGACTGGTGTGCCATCAGTTTTGCTACTTAATGCTCACACGTGGATAAATGTGCGCCGTTTGAGTTCATATTGTGATGCTTGAGTTCATTATATTGTGTGTTTGTGTTTTCTGAGAGCATGGTTAAACCTGGGCAAAATGATGCCGTTCTTGTGTGGAGTTTTGCAGAAAACACTGAGCAAACTAAAGCAAGTGTGAAAACAGGTGAAATGTGTTAAAAGTTTTGAGAAACGTGTCTTTGTTTCAGGAACTGTGTTAATGGTTTGGAAAATTGAGCGACAAGAGACAAAAATAAAGTATAGACAATTTATTGAAAACTGCATTTAAACTCAAACAGGCTGTTCATCAGCTGATCAATAGTTTGAGACCATAGCCATAAAAAGATCAAATCTGCACAAAAATATGGCTTTTATTTTTCTTCAAGCAGTCATGCTGTCAAGATCTCCTGATGGCAAAGGCAAAAAGGCTTTCTCTCTTTGAACGTGGCAGGATTGTTGAGCTGCACAAGCAAGGCCTCTCGCGACGCGCCATCGCTGCACAGGTTGGACACAGTAAGACATTTCTTTAAAAAATCCTGAGAGTTATGGGACAAAAGAAGTCAAGTGGTAGACCCAAAAAGATTTCACCTGCACTGAGCCGCAGGATCTGACGGGTTGTCCGTGAAGACACAGGTCGATCCTCGACCCAAATTAAGGCCCTTACTGATGCTGACTGCAGCCCAATAACCATAAGACGTCATCTGCTAGAGAAGGGCTTCAAGAACAAAAAACATCTTCAAAGGCCACGTCTCCTCCCACAACATAAACTTGCTCGTTTGGAATTTGCAAGGGAGCACCAAACATGGGACACTGAAAGGTGGAAGAAAGTTTTATTCTCTGACGAGAAATTTTTTTACCTGGACGGTCCTGATGGCTTCCAACGTTACTGGCATGGCAAGGAGATCCCACCTGAGATGTTTTCTATGTGACATATTTTCTATGTGTTCTCTGGGGTCCTGTTTCCTTCAATAGGAAAATGGAGCTTCAGGTTGTGCAGGGGCGTCAAACGGCGACTGGCTATGTGGATCTGTTGCAGAGTGCATCCCTCTTGACCGAGGGCCCCCGTCTGTGCGTAATGACTGGGTCTTTCAACAGGACAACGCTGCAATTCACAACGCCAGCCTGACGAAGGACTTCATCCAGGAGAATAATGTTGCTCTTTTGGACCATCCTGCATGTTCCCCTGATCTTAATCCCATTGATGGATGGCACGGGAAGTTTACAAAACGGACGTCAGTTCCAGACCGTGGATGCCCTTCATGAAGCCATCTTCACCACATGGAGCAATGTTCCCACCAGCCTCCTGCAAACAGTCGCATCAAGCATGACGAAACGAGTGTTTAAAGTGATCAAACGATGGGGCTACTCACTACTGAGTCCTTTTTTGACACTTTTAGTTCTGTTGTGCGTTTATTTTTGGGCTATGGTCTTAAACTTTTGATCAGCTGATGAACAGCCTGTTTGAGTTTAAATGCAGTTTTCAATAAATTGGCTACTCTCTATTTTTTGTCTCTTACTCCTGTTTCTTCTTTTGGCATTTTGAAGCAGCACTTACAACCCGGTTATGATCCACTAGTGTGAAATGTGTCAAACTTGCAATTCATCCCCTGGTCTTAAGATTTTGTGTGTATATATATATATATATATATATATATATATATATATATATATATATATATATATATATATATATATATATATATATAGATTACCATTTGTTTTTAATGAGCTTTTACCAAAAATAAGAATAATTTGCCATGCAACATGATTGCCTGTCGGCAATGCATTACAGATGAGTAGAATTAATTAATTCTAATTAACATATGTAGAGATGAGATTTAAAACAGTATGAACCCCATTACGGTTTTTCTCAATCGATTTGATATAGTTCTCCAAACTCAGCTCAATGTTCTCAAAACAGGTAACACAGTGATCTGAATACTTTGTAATTTTCCTAAACCGACTGAATGTTTTCATTCATTTTATACACAATAAAAATCATGCAAAGAATTTTCTCAAAACAATGTGCACAAAACTCTCTAATGTTTCCACAATAGGTAATACAACCAACCAATACTTTGAAATAGCTGAAAAAAGACAAAAATAACACATTCTTACACAAATCACAAACATTTATGTACCATCTGTCCAAACACAACAAACTATTTTTATTTTATTTTTTATTCTATTAAATGAACATGGTGTTTTTTCGACTGGCCCCAAACTGATAACTATTCGGTTAATCAAACAATAGGAAATACACCACAGGAAATGTGCTTGAGGATCATGTGGAATTTGCCATGTAAGTGTCATGTAGAGAGGAAATAACCTTTATTGGTGTGTATTAGAGCCAGTTCATATATGTTGTATGATTATTGATTTTTACGGGAAGGTTTTAGTACCACAAATCACAGCATGGAAACTGGATCAATACAGCTTTGCTTTACAAGAAGGAATGACTTTAATTCACGTTTTCCTTACAGTCTCAAGCAATTTCACTGCATGCTTGCCTTTTCTCGTTTCTCTTGGGCAAGTATAATGCTTTGTTAACTGCATCTCCTGTAAGGTCATTTGGAAAATGTGTCCTGTCATTGTTTGAGGAGCGGATTGCCCACCTATAATCTTTTGAAAAGTGTTTTCCTTCACAGCGTTCCACAAAGTGCCCTTTTATCCAGAGCTCACACGCATGGCTTACTTGTGAAGATGTTAAACGCTACGTCGAGCAAGGCTTTACTTTCGGGTGAATGGCTCCCGTGCTGCTATACCTAAAATAATCCTGTTGGCTGTGGCGGAGGTTAACACGCGTCTCCCCGAGGATGCGACGTCAAAGAAACTGTAGCTGCACTTCAGAAAGCTCTTGACTCTTGACGTAGCCCGCTAAGGGAGATGTGAAAAATAGTGAATGCACTGGGTAAGTGACTCAGACATCCGCTATGGTAACACTAGACAGCGTAAAAAAGATGTGTCACCGATGAAGGGTTTGAATCTCGAGCTCTACCTCAGAACCATCTCTGCTTTTTTCTCCCACCATGCCATCAGTCATTTCTCGAGGGACTGGAAGGTCCTTTGAAACGCTTGATCTTCTGGCTCTCTTTTAAGTTTCCGTTTTCTTCCAGCTTGACAAGTCCGACAGCCAGATGTGTGCGGACGTCCCATCACTGATGGGATGATGTTGACTAGCTCTGAAACTAATGTAACTACTATTTTGATAATCAATGAATCTGTCAGCTAATTTTGTTAATCAGATATTCAAGTCACTACCAATGCTTTGCATCAAAGCACTTCAATGTGCACACTCAAGTTTATGTAATGTACGCAATACATCCATGTTTTCCAATCTTGTTAAAGGACTTAGAAAGTGTTTAATAGGGATAGTTCATCCAAAAATGAAATTTCTCTCATTAATTACTCACCCTCTTGTCATTCCAAACCTGCAAGACCTTCATTCATCTCTCTGGAACACAAATTAATATATTGTTGATGAAATCCAAGAGCTTTCTGACCTGCAAAAATGGTAATGCAACTGATGTGTTTATGACCCAGAAAGTCAGTAAGGACATTGTTAAAATAGATAATTTGACATCAGTGGTTCAACCTTATTTTTATGAAGCTGAAAGAATACTTTTTGTGTGCAAAGAACACAAATATTGACTTTATTCAATGATTTCTTCTCTTCGATGTCAGTCTTCAAAACATGTTTAATTGACAAAATGTTTAATGTCAGATGGATTCATCTATTTGAAAGGAAATTATTTTATTTATTTATTTTGAGTTAAAATAAATAAATGTAATACGCAAAGTTTTAAATTTATGTACAAATTTAGCCTACAGTAACTAAGTCAACACTCAGTAAGGATGAGGTTTGAAACCTAATGTTGGATAATTTAATAATAACACACAACAAAAACATTTCTGCCTCATGTTTTATTGTCACCTTCGGCTCAGTTCGGTTTAAAAGACCATTTATATTTGGTAATATTATCAAATATCATTATCAATTTAACATCACTGACACTGGTTAGATGAGAACCAAATTTGAACTGAATTGATCTGATAATGACACTACCCTTGCACCATCAATAATGTTACTGAACTGAATTAAATCAACATTGAACTGAGCTGAATAATGACTATTATCTTCTGCAGAGCTGCTTTACAGCTGAAATGTAATTTGTTTCATACCTGATGACATTAACACTGTTATTCCTCTTTATTAATGTGAAGCTTTTTGAACCGATCTATATATGCATGAGGTGCTATATAAATAAATGTGACTTTAAAAAGGTCAGTGTGCCATGTCATAACTATGCTCCTCACGGTGCTCACTTGCTATTAGTTTGTGCTGTTCTGCAAAATAAATTAATACAATTCTCACAGTATCAAAATGGAGTCACCGAAAGGAAGATCTTTCTGCACATCACAAAGACATTTTAATCAATGATCAAATCCACTGTCAGTTATCTTCATCATTATTTGTTGTAGCTCCAATGTAAGCACACAAATAGAAAAAGAAAGTGAACGAGAGATTGTGAAAGACAGAGATGGAGAGCTTTCAGACCCATCTGACTCCCGTGTGTCTCTTTCTTCCTGCTGGCTGGGGTCATAAGAGAGGGTATGTTGCTCAAAGCTCTCTGCATGATGTATTTTAAAGAAGAGCACTGAAGTGTATAAGTGTGTGTGTATGTGTATCTCCAGCCCGGGCCAGACAGACGGTGCAGTCAGAGGGATGCAGTGAACCCTGACTGAGTGCGTTGGTGGCACTGCCCCGAGGGAGTGTGTACGTGTGTGTGAAGATATGATGGACGGGGGATAGACAGGGGCCTTGGCCCAGTAGGTGAAGCTGCAGGTGATGCAGAGGGGGACGATGGATGTGCCTGATGCCAGTGAGTCACGGGATGGTTGCTTCATCGGTCCCTAAGCCACTGTGTCTTTCCATAACTCACTTCATCTCTGGAGCTGAAAATGCATGCAAATTAATGTGTTTTGAAGCTCTTTATCCATAATTACAAACTGCATTGTAGTTGAGCCATTTCTTTAAGGCTTACTACTGACTTAGTACTGATTTGAAAACTAGTAAGATGTGTTGATGGAGTGAGTGATCATTTGAAATGGAAAATGCCATTTATTTTCCACATCTCACTATTGCAGAGTGCAGTTTTCTTTATAATAGTAGTGTACAATATATATATATATATATATATATATATATATATATATATATATATATATATATATATGCGTGCAATTATTCGACTTACACAGCTTTTATAAATTTAATAAAATGATGTGCCATCAGATGTGTATTCTTTGTTATTTTATTAATTTTTTTTGTTGAATGCTAAATTCACATTTTGCTCTGACCAAAGTGACAAGAACAAAAATGATGTCAAAAAAAGGACTTGAATGCACGGATAGTTTGTAAAGTTGTATGGTTGGACCTACAGCTCTTAGATGTTTCTTGTATGAAATGTGGACTTTAATAGATCATGCTTTCTAACATGTAATGCAATCTATATTTTTACTTCCATAAATACATAAAAATTGAAATTTACTTATAGAGAATGAAAGTGCAAATGTGCGAATGTGTGTTTGAAAATAAAGCAAACAATGGCAAACAAAAGTAGCTATATTTATTTACCGTTTTACAATTGGACAAAATTACAACAGAAACAAGAGTATTCTGCTCACACATGATATATGTATCATAAACTTTTCTGCCAAAAGCTGATTTTTATGGAAACTGATGACTATCATTAACATTTTGGTTAACTTTGGGTTCAACAGAAAAAAAATATACTAATTCAGGTTCGGAACAAGTGGTGGGTGAGTACATGATGATGGAATTGATCATATTTGTGTGAAGTACCTTTAAGATTATCTATACGCTAGCGTAGTTCTAAAAGTCAATCAACTTTTAGTAGAAAAGTTTTAATATGGCACTTTTAACTCCAATTCTGAAGGGTCTTTAAAGCTTCTTGACAACAAAAGACATCCATTGACCTCCATTATGGACAATTTCGCACCTTTAATGCCAAAGACGCACATCACACACTCCACAAACTTTGCAGTAACTATACTCTTCATTTGAAGCCTCTTAACCGATTCTAATGGCTGCTGTGTCATCCAAACAAACTCTTGTCCTATGCTGTATTGCTAATACGGTTACAGACACGCCAGGTTCCACCTCCTTCCAATCACAGCGCACACCCTCACCTGAATACTAATCACTCCCACCTGATCCTCATCCACCAGCAATCACCTCAGCACTACAAATACCACACACGCACTCAGTCAGCGTCCTGTCTCGTTCGCAGCAAGGTCTTACCTGTATGCTAACTCTAAGGACTAACGCTATCGCTACTTACCTCTCTCAAGCGATCCCCAAAAGCTCCCATACTTAATCGTGCATGTGTGTGGTACACCCTCTTCCTCCAGCGTCACTACCCCTCATCAACGGATCCATTCTTCACTGCCTCCAACACCATCACTTTACCCAGCACTGCTTGCTCCTCTTCTTGTGCCTAAATAAAGTGTGTTTCTGTTATCCTCAGCCTCCTGTGGTAAAGAAAGTAAGCCAAAGAAGCCAAAGAAGTATGGACCCTTCGGTTACCGACATTTTGTAATCTGCAGTGTTTTCCATTCTTCCCACTTCTTCTCCACTAGTGTTGTCTATTACTCCCTGATAAAGTGACAAAAACTGTAGGGATGCACTAATCGACTGGTTACGATCATTATCGACCTTACAGTTCACCGTCACTCATGCATGCATTCAGTACTAATATATATTATATATTTTTTTTTAACTAATTTACATGTACACTCCATCTCTGCTGAATGCATCTTTTCTTCAGTGCTGTAAGCACGGCATCAACACCCAAGGATGAAGTGTTAGTTATTTTCAACTTCACAGATTCAAAGTTTCTTTAGAAATATAGTTGTATAAATTGTAACACTTGTGCAATTATGGTCATTTTTAACTCACCATACAGTCAACAAGTAAAATGAAGCTGCAAACGGATGTTACAAAGAATCAGAAACAAACGTGGAATGTTTTTAGCTCACAGTTTTCTGTCATTCTTATTTTTCAGCTTATAATCGCACACTTGAGAATCTCATAGCATTCTGTATCTCATTAGGTATTGTACGCCTACTGTTTCATGAATACTGCATTTATCAAGATATTTGTTTGTTGGGACACCAGTAATAACGGCAATAACAGTTTAACCTTTAATAACGGAACTGCTACAGAGATGTTTATGTCAGCTAGCTGTAAAAATATTGGTGTTAAATATGTATGAACTGTAACAAGCCCATTTTCAAGAGGATTATTATGATAATTGTGCCATCTCTCCGTACAATTAGAGGCAAAGACGAAAAATAAACTGCAAATGTATGCTAAAATAAATGACAAAACAAAAATATCGAATAGCAATTATTAAGATTGCAGAAAGTGATTAAATCACATCTAATGGAAGCAGTTCTGTAATACACTACACTAAAATCTGTCAAATAAATTTTCTGTTCAAATCCATTGTTATAAATAAAATTGATTTCGTTCCATTATGTTCTCCACTATATATTTTACAGGAGGACACCTGGTTTGCAGGTGTTATAGTGGGAGTCTGCAATCTGTTGTGGAATATGCTCTGGAAAGGTGAAATCTTTCTTGTGAGAACAACAAACCGCAGCTTCTCGGCACAAAGCAAAGGCCTGGGATCAGAAGCGTTTCACAAAACACTTTCATCTCAATATGAAAGCTGGAGCTCTGGGTGGGGAAAAAGCCACTGGACCATCAACATGACATCAGCTTTAATCACTCTCAGGCTATTAATATGTTTCTTATTGTTTATACATTTCAAGGTAGACTGTTTTGTTAAGGTACATTGAAAAGTTCAAACCTCAGGCTTCGGGTGCATGTTTACACATTAGCCAGAAGGCTGAAATCCATTGATTTCAATGGGGATGGTGTGCATGTAGACATGGTCAAGACAGTCTGCTGGAGTACAGCATCAGAGAGGGAAGAAAGATGCTTAAAGTGACCCTGAATGTGGCATGGTTGTTGGTGCCAGACAGGCTGGTCTGAGTATTTCAAAAACTGCTGATCTACTGGGATTTTCAAGCGCAAGCATCTCTTGGGTTTACAAAGAATGGCCTGAAAAAGAGAAAATATCTGATGAGTGACAGTTCTGTGAACAAAAAATGCCTTGTTGATGCCAGAAGTCAGAGGAAAATGGACAGACTGGTTCGAATCGATAGGAAGCCAACAGTAAGTCAAACCTTGTTGACTCTATTCCAAAGAATTAAATCAGTTCTAAAGGCAAAAGGAGGTCCAACCTGAAAGGTATACCTAATAAAGCTGCTGGTATATGCTGATAAATGTTTCAGCACTACAAATAACACACACATATAATGTGGTTAAAGCTTGGTCTTACAAACTAAAACATGTTCTTGACTAAAATGATGCATACATCACATGATGTATACATTACACTTTCCATTAAAAAAACCTTATGTGTTATTGACTGAATCCTTGTGTTTTGTGAAAAGGGTCTTTGCTGAGTAAATTAAATGGTTTAAGGTCATGTGATAAGTGATGTTTCTGATGGGATCTGATCAATATTATTCATTGCAGTTGTTTTTGTTGTGATTGCCTCTTGAACACTTTGGCAGAAAGTGTGTATTCACAGAAGGAGCTGCTCTACCTCTGGCTAAACTCCTGGAAAACCTCTTCATGCTGAAGATCTGAGCGATCAAAATCAAGGCTCAAAATGTTAAAAAGTCAAAAGGCATCTGAAATTGCCAAACAACCAGTGTGGGTTAATAGTAACTGAAAATATCTCAGTATAAAGCAGCACTTTATTCAACATGTCACATGTCAATGAACACATTAATTCCCACTTTTTATCCTGAACTTATCATCCCAGAAACATGTCAAATCTTCTGCTTTACTGTTTTGGCCACTGCATAATTAAAAAAAAAATCCATCACAAAGACCAAAATGCTTTGCCTTGATCATTAATTTTGAGTTGAGCTGCTCCAAAGTAAGAGATGTGTTGAGTGTCGGCATAGGAGTTGTGGAAAATGGACTTTAGAAAAGCTTCAGTTGCATAATGACAAACATTAACAGATTTAGTCATAAGTGCAGGCTAGCATTCAACAACTGTGCCTAATGCGATTCAACAAATAAAAATGGTGTAAATAATTGAGCTCAGAACTGTGGCGTGGTAAGTGGATGAGAAACATGACTGGGGTTTTTAGGGACCCTGATTTTCAGGTTCAGTGCTTTTAGTTCTTAAGTCATACAGTGGTAATGATACCTATGAGACTGCATTTCCAACATGATTTCACACAAAATCATGGTTAGGCAGTTTGAGCTGGTCTGGTTATTGCAGTCAGGGTTCTTTTCATGGATGTCATACACACTTGTTCTACCACTGTAATTAGACTCATAACAGAAAATAATTTGAGTGCCTTTGATTTTAACACTGCAGAGTTCAGTTTTGTAGCAGAACTGCTGTGCGAATAAGTGCAGAAGTCAACATGATGTTTCTTGCACTAAAATTATATTTTAAAATTACAGGACAAAAACTAGTCTATATATATATATATATATATATATATATATATATGTATGTATATATATATATATATATATATATATATATATATATATATATATATATATATATGTATATATATATATATATATATATATATATATATATAGACTAGTTTTTGTCCTGTAATTTTAAAATAAAAATATTAATAATGATATACTACTGCTGCTGATTATTATTGTTATTATTATCATTACTCATTACTGATGGTCTCAGTGTTGCTTCACTGTTGTATTGCCCATACATCTAAATTTTGCAACTTTTATCAAATAATTTAAAAAAAATGTAATCAAGCAGATAAACATAAAACGTTTTTAAACATTTTTGGGTGAACTATTCCTTTAATTCAAGATATTTTGTTTCTCAAGTAAAATGAATGAATGAAAACAAGAAGAAAATTATAATTTAAAGTTGAAATTAAAATCTGAAATCTTTTTTATTTTTATTTTTTCAGTCAATTAGGTCACCAATAAATTAATTTTAAGGACCAATCCTCACTAACTCTTCTCATTTACTGGTGTATTTGCTGTTTATTACTTATTAAGCACATATTAATGCCTTATTCTGCTTGACCATATTCTAGATCCCTTATTCCTACCCAATCTATAAATTTAACAACTACCTAACTATTAAAAAGCAGAAAATTAGGAGTTTATTGAAGGAAAACTCTTAGTTGATAGAGAATATGTGTTCCCTAATCTAAAGTGTTACCAAAACATGTAAAAACTTGATTCAAGAAATGTTGCTTCTCGCATAAAAAAAGAAAACAAGACAAAAACAATGCTTAATAGATGAAAAGTTGTACTTTTGCTCGTTTGTAAGATGCTTTGGATAAAAGCATCTGTTAAATGAACCACTGTAAAAACGTAAAAGAGCATGAGATCCTGTTTACTGTCATGTGTCGCCTTTAATGCTGTAATATGTGCTGCACACAGGCCTTGGTTATTTTCTCCCTTTCAAACACATCGTATCTCCACATTTCCACTCTCTAATGTGTCTCTCTCATTTTCTGTGAACAGAGGATTACCGGCACCGACGCCTGGAAAAAGCAAGGGCTCATCAGAACTGTTTATGCGGTTGCTTTCTCAAGCTTCACATCATAACAGCTCCAGGGCAAACATCTCCAAACTTTTGACTGGGTCACTGTGAAGAACAGCATCTGAATCTGCTCGCTTGCCAAGAATCCAGTAGAGAGATGTTCTTCAATTTCAACTTGGTCATGCCTCATAACCAGATTTCATGACTTTAATGAGCTCATTACAGTGGGCTGGCTTCATAAGAATGCTCACATCGCCCAGAGCGCTTCTGAATGGACAGCGCAGCGACCACCGCGATAGCAAACGGAATTATACTCAGAGTGAGTGCAGATGTTTGGGATAGCTATACATGAATATGAATGCAAATATTCAAACCATTCACTGATAAACAGATTCAGATGTAACTATAAAACCACTGCGTTTTCAGTTTAGGTGATTATTTTGACTGATAATCAAAACGTGAGTTCATAACGCTGTAATCAAAACGTGAGTTCATAAGTTCCTATACAGTAACCAGTTATATCCCTTACTGTCTGTCAAACTGTCAAACCTTTTTTTTCAAGTCTTTGGCTTGATTACGTAATCAACCAGTTTTTCTTTCCTCCATAGAAATTGTGACGTGTTGAAGAATATCTTTGCCAATATTTTTGCCATGTAATAAATGCATCAACACATGAAAATTGCCAAAAAAAAAAAAAAAAAAAAACAGTATAAAAGATTCGCAAAAGTTGTTTATACAAGTCATGCATGTTATCTGAAGTCATTTAGTAGTTTTGTGTGATGATCAGACTAAAATTTGACTCTTTTTCTATGATAATCTTAATGGACTGTTAACTAATTTGAATGGATCAATGAATTAGTGAGTTAAACTTCAGAATAGGATTAGTGTGATTCATTAATTAAACATTCAAAATATACTTGCCCACCTGAGCACCAACGCATGAAAATTACAAAAAAGCTTTATAAAATTATAAAATTATTGTAAAGGTAGCTCATATGAATAATGTGTTATGATATTTGACTCATCCTCACTGATAATCTTAATTTTCATTGGTGTCACAGTTGGTTTTGTGTTGTCTTTTATTTTGTATTCCCACAGTCATGTTACTTGTGTAGCGTTGAGGTTCCTCGGACGTTCGTAAATAAGAGTTGACAAGTCGTCATTTCGTCACCTACATCTACAAAATGATGTATAATGTGCATTGTTGTGTTTTTGATTTTTTACTGATGAAGTTGATATAAACTGAATCATTACATATTATATGGTAAATATACAAAAACAAGGGGAACAGAGTCGTGTGACAGACACAGTGATGAAGCTCCTATGTGTTTGCAGTACACAAGCTACAGACAGTTAAGACTGCTGACTCCACTGTTTGACCATCTCTCTCTCTTTCTCTCTCTCTTTCTCTCCCCGCGCGCACACACACACACGTGATGCGCAAAAACCGCATTTGAACATTCAATAACAAATATTTAAACTACTAATAAAAAATACTTACAGTAGCTGATTCAGAAGTGCCAGATCTTCGTAGCAAAGTCAGAATTACCTCCTCTCCTAGGTTCACGAAACAGTCGTCTATAAAATGCTTTGCTGTTCTGCTGTAAGTAATCTTAAAGATTCCTAAATGCATTTACTTTCACAAGGCCAAATAAATTGCTTTCACCTAGATACACACATCATCTCCCTGACATGACTGCCTCAACACTTACTGCGGTTACTGAAACCACACCTTCTTTGTGTGAATTTCTGGGTGGCATTCCGTTAATATTTCCACATAGTGATGTAGAGATGTGGGGGCGTGTTTGAATGAACCATTTTAGGGGTGTGTAGTCTTAACTTTGATAAAGAATATCTCTTTGGATTTGAGACTTTAGTCTTTGCAACTTTACAGATCTTTTATACACCAAGAGTTTGTAACACTCCAAAAAGAAAGGAAAAATGTTGTGGCTTCAACTCGTAAATACGATCTATCCGACATGACTTTGAAAGCACCATTGCATCCTGTTTGTCATGATATTCCCTTGCCCTCTTGTATCTTCCCATGTGCTTTCTTTGTATGTGTCTTGCTCTGATTGGTTGTTTTTAGTCATGTGGTTCTCAGTACTGTTTTGTCATTGGTTACACCTTGTGTAGTCTTGTGCATATATAGCCCTCATGTTTCACTGTCTCTTGTTTAGCTTTGTTTCCTGTAACTGCTTGATTTGTATTTAGTTCAAGTTGGGATCTGATAAATTACACATGGGCTTAGCTCAACTCGGCTTTGGTGGAATTTTTACAATTGGACTATATTAATCAATGTGAAAAGATCATCAGTAGTGAGTTGAAGGTGACAATAAAATCATTCAGATTCATGAATGGAACAATACAAAACAAATGCTACATTAAACTACTGTTTAAGTAGTTGATATGAATCATGCATTACATACCAAGTTGTATGAAGTCTTACAGAAGCTTTACCTGATGAACAGACAGAAATTTGACTCAAAATCTCCATGTTTATTGGACTCTGTTAACCAATGTGAATGGATCATTGAATCGGTGAGTTGAACTTTAGAATAGGATCGATGTAATTTCAGTGCACCCTTGCTTACCTTAAAGGGAATGAAGTGTATTTCATTATCAAATCATTCAGTTTTGTTAACCTGTTCGCTACAAAAATCCAATTAAATAAAATGAAGATGACCATTTACAGAACAATTCATGAAATGTGACGAATGTCAATAGAAGTGAATTTACATTTATGCATTTAGCAGATGCTTTTATCCAAAGTGACTTACAGTGCATTCAGGCTATACTTTGTTTTACCAGTATGTGTGTTCCCTGGGAATTGAACCCACAACCATTTGCACTGCTAACGCAATGATCTACCACTGAGGAACCACATAGGAATAAGTGAATAAGAAGTTTCACCTTTATCTGTATTGAAACCTGGAAGCTCGGGGCTTCATTTATTGTACAGGGAAAGAAGAAAGGAATACAGGTCAGAAATGACATGAGGGTGAGAAAATGATCACAGAATTAATTTTTTTCAGTGAACTGTCCCTTTAAATAAACAAAGATCTCAACCACCTCCAGTCAGGGAACCCATACAAAAAGGAATGTCCTAACCAGCTCACTGTCCTTAATGTGAATCTCACTGGAAGAAGTCAGATGACTCAAACTCCATGTGAATCAGCAGCTCTGTAATTGGTCTTAGTGGATTTAGATTTACCAGATAAGAGGTTCATTAAATCAGGCAGCGTTTGAACCCGCTCAATCAGTGGTGCAGTAACGGCCTTCATCGCACCGTCTGCAAGTGAAATATTCACAATTCAGGTAGCAAATGCAATTATCCTGACTGACCCATTAATAACTGCTCCATAATCTTCAGATTCCAGCATTTTCATCCTTATGAGCTCTTTCCAAAAGTCAGTCAGTGCTTTAATTCAGCTTTATTCCCCCCAAGGGAAACAAAATCAAAACAGAGCTGGCCGTCTGGTGTGAATGTTCTTAGAGATTGATTTATGACTGGCTTCTTAAACCATCAGCACAGCTTTGATCTTTGAGCATATGTGATATTTCACGCTCCCTCAGACCTCCCCCATCCACATCAACAATCCTGCCAAACTTAATAAGTGTATCGGCACATTATTTTATGACATCTATCTTTTATTTCCTACCCTCTGCTTTCTACTTGTCAGGTGTCAGTTCAAGGCGACAGACCATTTCTAAATTTGTCAAAATGTATATTACCTTACATAACATAAGAGTGGTTTGTGAAGGCAAGTGTCACTCGGTGGCTTTCAGTCACGTGACCGGCTCGAAGCCCTGGAGTGGAGGACGAAACATCCATAGAATTGCAGCACAAGCCTATCAATTTTCCATCTTTTTAACAGCCGCAAATATTTAGATCACCTCTTAAAAGTATAACAAAGGTATGTGACTTAGCCATTTGCAATCTACATTAAGCACCCGTGCCAATATTTCAATCATTAAACAGTGCGACAAACGTTGTAAAAACACTCAAGTGCCTTAATATATTTAAAACAATAATATTAAAAGATCAAATTCAGTAATCACTAGATATTAATTATGCATAGTTTAAATAGGCAAGCAGATGAGGTCGGAATATGAATGCAATCCTATTAATGGTTAAGTGTTTTCCTTATAATGGTTTTCTATGGGAAACCATTTAACGTGAAACTTTGCACATTTTGTTTATAGTCTGGGTTCATATGCTTGACTTTACAAAATATACATAATCAATAAGGTGTTTACTGAATTTCGCCTTTTAATATCTGCGTTTTACTACATTACTACTTTATGCAAACTGCGTAAAAATAACTGGCGGTCTGTGGAGCAAAGCTTCATTTTGCCCTCCAGGGGGGAGTTCCTATGAGTGTGTGACGTCACGTGAAAACTATCACTTGCTGCTTGTTTCAGAAAATTCAGGCACTTTTACCTTTCATGGTTTGATTTTTATTCAAAATGATTTTATTTTTTTATTTTTTTTTGGTTATATGATTGTCACATTATAAAATTTAAAACTTTATATTACCCTTTAATTGTATATTTTTTGCTGCTTTTCAAAAATGCCTGGCCTATCTTTATACAAATAGCAATTTTTATGTATAGGTTTTTATTGTTTTAGTCTTATTCTGAGAATTCAAATCTTAAACTAAGAAAAACTATTAGACAAATTAATATCATAGTCAAAAATACCCCATGAAAGATTAATGATTAACAAAAATTAATGGAATACATTTTAGAAAATACTGATATACTATTTTTCCTACTTCAAAATTCAATGTTTAATTCAATGTGCTTTAAAAGTTTCTCAGACATATACAAACAATTTTTGTTTTACGAAAATTATTTCTATACTACGGAAGTTCTAAGCGGCCATGCATTATAATATTTTTTCTTCTCGTTTTCTCGTTATAACGACTTAATTTTCTCGTTATCTCGACATAACGAAGTTCGTTTTCTCGTTATAATGACTTCATTTTCTCGTTTTCTCGACATAACGAAGTTCGTTTTCTCGACATAACGAAGTTCATTTTCTCGTTATAACGAACTAGTTTTCTCTAAGAAGTTACAAAACTGTGCCAGCAGGTGGCACTATAGACCTGAATATAACTGATGGGGTGTTGTATACTATACACTTTACTGTACGCGGACCTTCCTCGTGATCGCTATAATTTGTGCAGTCTTCATTACTGACATTTAATTAATTCATAAATGTTAAATATGCTTGAATCAATATGAATATTTTGTGTATTAAGTTCCTGCTAGATGCATGAGTTTCACCAACGCGTTCTGTGTCATAAAATAACTGCTTATCAAAACCAAGGTTGACATCACTGTATTCTGTTTATCTACAGTAGGACGGGATTTAACGATGTAGGCTGATGTGCTTCTTTTCATTATTACTAATCTTTATTGTTAACCATATTAATGAGAAATGTGATATATATGTAAAATCCATAGGCTTATTTAATTCAGTTTTGTTCTATAATGTTGTAATCGTTTTTTTCTACACACACACACTACATGTACACATGGACGCTCTTTTCAAACAGAAGCTTGTAACACACATGATATCTGCCACATCATATAATGACTACTACAAATTACAAATTATATATAATTTTATTTCAAATAAAGGGAAAATGAAAAGTGAGTTTAATCCAAGCAGCTCTAATTTCGCGTAATGTGAAAGTAAATGCATTTAGGAATCTTTAAGATTACTTACGGCAGAACAGCAAAGCATTTTATAGACGACTGTTTCATGAACCTAGGAGAGGAGGTAATTCTGACTTTGCTACAAATATAGGCTACAGTATAGCCCCTGCATGGTTGTCCATCAGATGCCTGTCAAAGTTGAGTTTGTTACTATAGCAACAGTAAAACTGTCATGTTGTTATAATGAGAAAACAAACTTTCGTTATGTCGAGATAACGAGAAAAATAAGTCGTTATAACGAGAAAACGAACTTCATTATGTCGAGATAACGAGAAAAATAAGTCGTTATAACGAGAAAACGACTTTCGTTATGTCGAGATAGCGAGAAAATTAAGTCGTTATAACAAGAAAACAAAAAGGAAAAAAAAATTATAATGCATGGCCGCTTAGAACTTCCTTACTATACCATTTTTTAGTGTATGGTATTTTAAATCAAGAGAGAGGGGGGGGGGGGGGGGATAAACTATTTGTGTAAAATCAATTTTCATCAGTTTCTCAAAAATGATGACCTCCACAGTTTTGGTCCTAACATATCGTAGTTTTTATATATATATATATATATAATGCTAGCTCAAAAATTGGCCTTAGAAAGACAAAATAGCCAACATTTTCATTTGAAAAGAAATTTCTAATCAATATTACACACAATACACACGTTGAGAGATATTGTAAAATGATAACATTGCGTTAATTTTTAGTCATGTGGTATTAGTCAAAAATTTCACCACCATCAATTTCACAATGAAATAGATAATATATGGCATAACCCAATTATTTACCCATTTCCCAAACTTTATGTAGAAGCCAGATATAGGCTTGACTTCACTTGATTTTGACGGGTGGTAAGTAACCACCTGGCAACTGCCCTTGACACCCTATCAACTGGGTAACATGATGCTAAAAACTGCCTTCATCACCGTTAGGCATATAATGCTCATTTCTTTTGGACGCTGTGAAGATTTACTGCTGCTAATTACCACTGGAGCGCCGCCACGTAAACGAGCTACTGAATCACTTCCTCTGAGCATGTCAGCAGCTCAGAGGGGTTGATTCTGGCAAATGGAGCTCAGTTTTGTGCTGGACTCTTTCTGTTCCAGCAGGTCTGTGGCTGGCGCTGACCTCACTGACACTATCTCTCTGGTTAATGTGTGTGAAGAGAAAGGAGACTTTCCCTGAGTCCACACTGCTAAAGAGGGTTCAGTCCCAGAGGTAGCAGTCACTCGACAGGGGTAACAAGGTGGGACTGGAAGTAGAAGCTAGATAAATTAGATATTGAAGTGAATTAGTGTTTTCTGTATAACGGTTTAGGGAGACTGCCGTGCAATTATTTGAACTTCTTTTTAACACTGCTCTGCTATCGTGACAATAAAATACAACATAAAAACATCAGTGCTATATAAAATAACCATAAGTTTGGAACATATTTCATGCTGTCAATCAAAACTCTAGAGTGAGATGATTGTGTATTATGTTAAAATTGCATTTGATAAAAATAATAATAATAATAATACTAAAACACATAATTTAGTTGGTTTTTCTTGAATGTGCATTTCATGAATCATCCTTAATATATGCAAAGAAGTAAGTGCATTTCTCAAAACAATTTGTACAAACAGCACCACACAATGGAAAATACAAAAGCCTGTAACTTACTCAAAATCTTTAGTTCATTTCTCAAAAGTAACTATTTATGTCAATGAACTTATCAGTGCCATCAAAATGCAAAGTCCTTGCGTCATTGTTCACAAACAAAATGCTTAGTCATGTTATCAATATAACCATGCACTTTGTTAGCATTATTTGATGTAAACTATGGCAACAGTTTGGATGGCAGTTACTGTATTGAAATGCAGAAGGCTGCACATCTTCTAGGCACTGCTCCAAAAAATAAAAACAATTGGAAACTTTATTTTTAATAGTGTACATTTCTATTTTCTGAACTCTTTGTTGCAGAAACACCTAAAAAAGCATTATAATAGTACAAACATGCATGCCAATATCTAAAAACAACTCAATCAATAAGTGATGGAATTTTTAAGTTTGTTTACCCCAAATAAAATCCTACCATTAAAGATTGGGTTTTCATGAGTGTTGTTGCAGGACCAACAAAATATGACCTGTTTCATAAATAATAGTCACCTAACATTGAGATAGAAGCTTAATTGAGGCTAAAACAATCCTTCCAGCAACACATGGGAAATAATGATTATAATATGCATCGCAGCAACTAGAAGCAGCTTGATGCTGATTAACTAATTGGACATCCGTATATATATATATATATATATATATATATATATATATATATATATATATATATATATATATATATATATATATATATAAAAAACAAAAAAACAAAATGAAATTGTATTTAAGATTGTTTTTAGCTAAAGCTGTAAATGCTAGTTATTGAGGTCTGTCGTCAACGTTTCATGTAAATGCAGCACATTAGCAGGCGGTATTAAAACACTTAACAGAGAAGAAAAGCATTGAGAACCACGTAAAGCGCAAATTATACACCTATGTACAGTATGCTCTAAGTTGACATGATGTTCTCAAACTGCATTTAAAATAATCATATGAGCTTTCACCGCTTGAAATGTCATGTCCATTACAAATAAAATGTCATTTTGCATACGCTAAACATTCAAGTGTTTTTGCAGTGTCTTACATCGGTGACTGAATGTGATCAGTGTCCAATTTACCTCCATGCATGACAGAAACGTCACATATACATACAGTACAGACCAAAAGTTTGGACACACCTTCTCATTCAAAGAGTTTTCTTTATTTTCATGACTATGAAAATTGTAGAGTCACACTGAAGGCATCAAGGGCTATTTGACCAAGAAGGAGAGTGATGGGGTGCTGCGCCAGATGACCTGGCCTCCACAGTCACTGGAACTGAACCCAATCGAGATGGTTTAGGGGTGAGCTGGACCACAGACAGAAGGTAAAAGGGCCAACAAGTGCTAAGCATCTCTCGGGGAACTCCTTCAAGACTGTTGGAAGACCACTCAATTAAAGCTTTTCTTTAAAAAAACACTAAATAATAACACATGCCAAATATAACCTTGCAAATCTCAAAATGAATATCCATTTTCAGACTATATCGATGCCTTACTTTTAGCATTTAAAGTAAATGATTTTAGGGGTTTTTACATAAAAGTTTAAACTGTAGCCTAACAGAAAACATTTTATTTAGTTAGTTGTGAAATGTTGGGACACAGTTTGATTTGACAGTTATTGTACTTTTGGAACTTGCCAGTAGAATTGACAAGTTCATTGCACGAAAAGTTGTCAAAGCATTATAAGTCTCAGCTGATCATAATGGATGGTTTGTACTTAGTCTTAAAATGTTTTTGGAAAATGCAGGACATTCTCCAAAATGTTATCTTTGTGTTCCAAAGGAAAAGAAAAAGTACAGGTTTGGAATGACATCAGGGCAAATAAATGATGACAGAAATTTCATTTTCTTCCTCGAATTGTTTCCAATGCTCTGAGACAGAAAGAGTGATTGTATTGTGGTGTGAGTGATATCTGAACAGCATTTCACGCTTCTGCTGGCCCAGACTTATCTGCGTCAGCTGTGTGCTGTCGTGGGCCAAAGGGTAATGACCCAGTTGAGCTACTCTCACCCTTGACTGGTCCTACGGGGAATGAGACAGCCAGTCCAGAGAAAGTGAGAGATCTGTATAAACCCTTAAACTGAGTTCCCAATGATAGTTTGGGAGGAGCATGCTCAAATAATCCCCATCAATCACAACACGAAGGACATATAAACCACCTCTTACTGCTCCACACTCAATTTGACAATTCTTCTGACATTCCTCCTCTGTCTCACCTCCTCCTTTAATTGTAATTCAGCCCATGGGGAGAAACTTTGGGCTGGATTTGAGTTTCATGCTCTATTGAGGACAGAAATCCAAATGTTTGCTCTCTTTCATTGCTCATTCAGATTAGCCATAGCCATATGAATGTAAACATTTTATTGTTTAGTCTAAAAATGCTCCTTTGAACTCTTTTAGAAACTTGTTTCCCTTTCTCATTCGCTCCCAGTTTGATTAAAGCTGAAATGTGAAATAAAACTCATTATGTAGCTAGTTAGACGTATTGGGAGCAATGTCTCTAGACTTGGCTTGTCTCGTCTTTTTGTTTGCGCAGAGCAACTCTCCAGTGCACACATTCAAGGTTCGTTTCCACTCATCTAAATAGTTTCAGGGGGCCACGAGTAAATAATGAATAGTTGTTCACCCAAACATGAACATTGACACACTTGTGTCACTCTAAACCTGTATGAAGTATTTATTAATGGAATGGAATAAGATATGGAACTATTTACATTTAGCCTACAAGGACAGTTATTCAAGTATATTCAAAAAGAAAGAAAGAAAGAAACATAGTAAAAAATAAAAAAGCCTACCATAAAATAGTGCATAATCGTTTCTTCTGTTTAGGCTGTAAAATCTCTTCTATGTTCAGTGGCGCCCCCAGAAAATTTTAATTGGGCTTACCAGTTGAGGCCAAAGTAAAAAGAAAAAAGAAAAAAAAAAGAAAGAAAAGAAAAAAAACAATTTGCCAATATTGGCAAAAATAATGATATCTCTGTGATTTCTGGGATTTTATCGATAACGATAATTAGACAATATTTAGAGTGTGTTATTGTGCTGTTATCTTATTTCTAATTGTGTGACAGCTGACCTGAATTTATTATTTTTTACCTTTACACCATTTATTTTCTAAAAGTGTGCACCATTATTTAGGTCAAATACTTGCACTTTGGCTATTATCAAGCAAATGCAATCAGTATCAACAAAACGGATCTTTGCAATGCAGAGAAAACAGGAGCTGCATCTGAAGTGCCATTTAGATGTTTTTACACATTGTTTAATGCAGCTCTATGGAACATGGAATGCATTAACCTGAAGTTACAAATTAATAAATAAAGTTTTGATATTTTAAACAAAACATTGAAAACTGAGGTTCAAAATTATTGAAAAAAATGAAAAGGTACCTTAAACGTGAAATTAAAACCGCCAGTAGGTGACAGCGAGTCACTGTTAATAAGTGAGTCATTGCGATTGAACCGATTCATTTAAAGATTGATTCATCCAGGAACGAAACAATTACATTTTGCTCATAGACGCAAAACAGTGGCTGTTTTTGGAATGAGTTTTGTTTTTAGAAATAGAGCAAAACAGGGAATATGCTATGTTCAGGTTGAACGATAGAAATTTAGAACGATACAGTTCCACGTTCACTCAAAAGATTCGGACTCCAAACACAGATTCATTCATTGTAACAAAACAACAACAAACAAACAACAAAAGAAAAAGCATAATCTGTACTTACGTAGGCTTTAAAATCTGTTAGAACAAATAGATAGAATGACGGAACGATGGATAGATCATGGATGGCCATGTTGTGAGTTTATTCATGAGTGAATCATTGAATCATATCATTCAATCACCCGATTCGGAGTTCGGACTGCCCAGTAAGAATCATTCAGGAACAAGCAACAGCAGCATGGAAATTTGACGCTTGATGTAAGTTTATTTGGAACTGTTTTCATTGGTGACACAACAGTGCTCTAGTAATTGGCTCTAAACTTAACTTCCTTTTGAATAATTAATTTGAAGAACCAGCAGCTTTTTGTGATTCTATTTGGACTAAAGTTGCAGTCGCTTTTTGTTTGTTTTGGGCCCAGATCAATAATAAGACACGTTTTCTAATGATTATTTCGTGGTGTTTTATGTCGTGGAAATTCAGTGCAGATTTCAAACTTATTTACAATCATTTCATTTGCACCTGGACATTCTATCACTATTATGACATCATATTTTGGAACACAGTTGTGTTGTTGTAGTCTTTAGGCCTTGTGTGGGATTAGGACGAGCAAAGTCTTCACTTGAAGGTAAATATCTCTGCAGAAATGCTACAAATAATAATTAACCTTTGTTTAAATAGAACATGTTTTGCATAAATGTCTGTTTCAAATCAGAGTGTTCTTCATTTTTGTTCACCATAAAACCGTGGTTAATGTGGGTTAGGTGACAACATTAACAAGGTAACGAAGGTTATTTTATTTTTTATATATTCATCATAAAATCAGTGTACTTCTGATACTGGTCTTCTGTCTAATCCATGGTACAGTATTTATTGTGGTATTTAAAAATAAAAATAAATAATTGAAAAAAGATGTTACATTTTAAAGTTTAATTATTCTATCTAATGCACTTCCATGCAAAAAAACTCTGAAAAATAGTCAGTGAGTTTAATGGGGACTCACTGACCCTCTTTTTATTTGCGATATACTTTCTCAGTCTAAATTACATTCGCACGGGTGTTTTATGAAGCCAAACATATCTGAATATAATAATAACAACAAAAATGACAATAATAGCCATATATTGCACTGTAAAATAAATTAAAATGAATTATTTTTGCTGCACACTACAGTAGGCGAATTGCAGTAATTTCCTGATTTCTACACTTGAAAGAGATATTTTGAATTTGGGCTGCATTTAAACCACTAACTGTCAGCAATTCATTCTGCACTTTAAACTTTTATTTTGGCGTAAATGGCAGTAGTGCTTTTATTTTGAAGGAAGACTCCAGCTTGGCAGCTTCAGTGAAAACATGCTTACAAAAACATCTGCCGTGAAAATAAAGCCTATGGTGGCTGTTCCCAAACGCGTGCTAAACTCACAGAGCATGCAATAAACGAGTTCACTGCATTCACTGTGAATGGAGCCGTTCTGAAATGCAGAAAATACCAGATCACGAGCTGATCGCCTCAACGATACGTGCGCTTCACAATGAAATGCACAACGCAAACAGACTTGATGAAGGAATTAAGTCATATTGCGCTTTCGGTTTTAGTTCATTTGACAGACACTGTGTCAAAGCATAACTAAACACCACTTTACAAACCTTATATGTTAGAATAAGAAATGTAATAACAATATTAATATCTATTAAACTAATTTCTCCCAATTTACTTGTAAACAATAATAGCAATATGATGCTGTCAGGAGCATTTTGATCTAAAGTAGGTACAGTCAGACAGGTTACGCTGATGCGTTGTTTCATGCTTTGTAGAAGTTTTTTTTTTTTTTTTTGGCAGCATCACTGTGAGGTGTATGTTTTTACCGTAATAAGCCTGCGGAGGAGAGCTTCCATTAAGCATTACCACATGCTGTAAAGCTGTCAGCCTACCTCTGTTTTATGGGTCTCTAAATATGGCTGGCCCATTCCTGTTAACAGCCCAATGAGGCCGTAATCACCGCCTCCATGTTCTGGTCTTATGACACAGCCACTGGCCCTTTTTACTGGCTGCTGCAGAGTCTCTCTGCTTTATTTGCCTCCTCATAAAGCATGCAGCCTGCCCACAAGAGCTGAACTCGCACACACATTTATGAAAGTAAATGATGCAGCATTCATTATGGACATTAGGGGATATCAAAAAAAGAGTCTATTGTAAGTATTAACAAGATAATGGAGATTTGGTCAGTTTATCCTTACTATTTGTGTTTTGAGAATGAGAATGGCTTTCCCTCACACTTTTTGTTTCTTTTTTTGTGAAAATTTTTGAAGAAAATGTTAACTTAATGTAGCTCCAGTGAAAGTAATAATAATAATAATAATAATTCCTTACATTTATATAGCGCTTTTCTAGACACTCAAAGCGCTTACATGGTCAGGGGGTATCTCCTCATCCACCACCAGTGTGCAGCATCCACCTGGATGATGCGACGGCAGCCATAGTGCGCCAGAACGCCCACCACACACCAGCTTTCTGGTGGAGAGGAGACAGAGTGATGAAGCCAATCAGCAGATATGGGGACTGTTAGGAGGCCATGATGGTCAGAGGCCAATGGGTGAATCTGGCCAGGAATCCGAGGTCACACCTCTACTCTTTCCGAAAGACATCCTGGGATTTTTAATGACCACAGAGAGTCAGGACCTCGGTTTAACGTCTCATCCGAAGGACGGTGCTCGTTGACGTATAGCGTCCCCATCACTACACTGGGGCGCTAGGACCCACACAAACCACAGGGTGAGCACCCCCTGCTGGCCTCACTAGCACCTCTTCCAGCAGCAACCTAGTTTTCTCAGGAGGTCTCCCATCCAGGTACTGACCAGGCTCAGCCCTGCTTAGCTTCAGTGGGCAACCGGTCTTGGGCTCCAGGGTGATATGGCTGCCGGCAAAGTGTGTCAGATTTTGATTCAATATCTGCTGTGATGGATTTAGTTTGTTAATTTATCACTTGCATGCTTGTAGCTCAAAGCACATACCTGAGCATTATGATTACTTTTGAATATTTTACAGTTATAAAACTACAGGTGCATCTCAATAAATTAGAATGTCGTGGAAAAGTTCATGTATTTCAGTAATTTAACTCAAATTTCGAAACTTGTGTATTAAATAAATACAGTGCACTCAGACTGAAGTAGCTTAAGACTTTGGTTCTTTTAATTGTGATGATTGTGGCTCACATTTAACAAAAACCCACCAATTTACCATCTCAACAAATCAGAATATGGTGAAATGCCAATCAGCTAATCAACTCAAAACACCTGCAAAGATTTCTTGAGTCTTCAAAATGGTCTCTCAGTTTGGTTCAATAGGCTACACAATCATGGGGAAGACTGCTGATCTGACAGTTGTCCAAAAGACAATCATTGACACCATTCACAAGGAGAGTAAGCCACAAACATTCATTGCCAAAGAAGCTGTTCACAGAGTGCTGTATCCAAGCATGTTAACAGAAAGTTGAGTGGAAGAAAAAGGTGTGGAAGAAAAAGATGCACAACCAACCGAGAGAACTGCAGCCTTATGAGGATTGTCAAGGAAAATCAAATAAATTTTGGAGCACTTCATGCTTCCTTCTGCTGACCAGCTTTTTGATGCCGATTTCATTTTCCAGCAGGATTTGGCACCTGCCCACACTGCCAAAAGCCCCAAAAGTCGGTTAAATGACCATGGTGTTGATGTGCTTGACTAGCCAGCAAACTCACCAGACATTATCAAGAGGAAAATGAGAAACGAGAAGATGGCCATCAGTTTACTAATTTTACTAATAATATTTATTGGTCTTATGAAGTATTCTAATTTGTTGAGATTTGATTTGTTTAAATGTGAGCCAAAACCATCACAATTAAAAGAACCAAGACTTAAGCTACTTCAGTCTGTGTGCAAATTTATTTAATACACGATTTTCACAATTTGAATTGAATTACTGAAATAAATTAACTTTTCCACAACATTCTAATTTATTAAGATGCACCTGTATGTTTTATACCAGGGTTCTACATTCTTATATCATTTGAGAGCTACTTTATAAGAAAAAATAAAGTGTCTGAGAGCGACCCATGTTAAAAAAAAAATAACTTGTTAATAATTTACCAGTTCAAACTTTTGTTACAGTGTTCTGAAAACGTTCAAACAGTACTGATACACAAGTAATATAATTTTACCAATTTTTTGCTCATTCAAAAATGTTTGTGCAAGTAAAAAAATGCTTCAAAAGCCAAACATATTTTTCATCAAATCCTGAATTGTAGCGAGTAAGTACACTTGGATAGTCTTGTGCATATATGTGAGCATTGGGCTATCAATGTAAGTGCACTGACTTCTTCAAAGATCAGACAGACTGACCCACCTGCAGGCTTTTCTCCCAGCAGCATGCTAAGTCAGTGTGCAGGTCAGTCAATCAGATGTGCCAGTCACATGCCATAACTGTTGCAATCTTCCACTTGACCTGCTAGCAGAGATGAGGGTGATTTTCTCAAGCGTTTGGTTTATTTTGCATGAAGCCAGCTGAGCCCACAGAAAGGCAGAGAAAATCGTACACACTCCCAAATTGTTCTTATTAGCACCATGGTGACAAGTCTAAGTTTACTGCATGTAAGAATACTTAATTGCATATTTGATGAAGTGTGATTGAGATATTGTGTGAAAAATGGTGTTGAGCTGCCACTTTATGAGCTCCAAATCACACAATCTGAGAGGTGAAGAGAAAAATGTTGCCTTTTTAGCACATAATATGTGACATGACATGCCTGCATATAGTTAAAATGTGTGCATACAGTATATTTATGTATGCATGTATGTATTTGTGTATGCATGTGTGTGTGTGTATATATATATATATATATATATATATATATATATATATATATATACACATACATACATACACACACACACACACACACACACACAATTATTTAAAACATATATTTAAATTTTACAGTGTGTCAGAGGTTCCATGATTTTAAGATGTATTTAATTTATACAGTGAAAGATGGGATTGATGAAAAATATAAACAGTACGTAAAAATAAAAAAAGAATATTCACAAAATCTTTAATATCAAATATTCATCCATATATTTACATATTTGAATATATGCACTAGTATTTTTTAATTAAAAGTAAAAAGTTAAATGTAATCTTTAGCAAATCTCGTAAGGAATATGCATTTTTCATACTGTGCTTTATAAGATGGTGCCTAAATTGAAAGCATGTATTTTAGTGTAATTGATATAATTTCTAATAACCGCTTTTTATAGGTTATCTATCAACACAATTATCAACTTATCATCAAGAACTTTAATAATGGTGCGTTCCTTTTTTGTACCTTATTCATCAACTTTTCCAAAGCATGCTTCTACAAAATTACATAACTCAAAATATAAAATTGTACATTCCCCCCACCCCCATAACAGTGGATTCCTAATTTACATATAAAATAGAATAAGATATATACTATGGTAGTTCAGTAGTCCATCAAAAAATTTTACTTTGCGGATTAATAATATACATATTATATTATTGCAGTGTTTGTCTTGTTAGTAGATGGTTTTCTCTGCTTTAATGGAGTGAGAGAAAACAATCTGTTTAGAAGAAGTAATAGAGGAATAGCTTTAATATAATATAAATTATGTCAAATCAAATCAATATTTTATGTTATTATTGCAAATTAAACAAGTCCTGATCCACCCGGTCTGGTTTATTTGGCAATAATATCCACCTGGCTATATGTTATGCTTAACTCCTTTAATCTCTAACAATATGAAAACTACATTTATACATGTAGCCCTGTTGGCAGGATGGAAATTGTTTTTAATCTTCAGAGTACACATCGAGCTGGGGGCGGCTGGGCGTTGACATTTCAGTTTAGGGGCTAAGTTGTGCGGCTGAGGTGATGAAGACTACATTAGTGGAGCCCAGTCTATCTCACTGAGGTTCAATTAATCACGGCCCATAGCCACTTGAGCAAAGCAAACACATTGTCGGGTGCGTACCGCCTTATGGTACACCAGATGTGGGGAGATTAACTAAGGCACCATATTAATGTAGGAAAGATGCATTCACACACACTATAATACTCCCATACTTCACAGTTAAAAGCAGAGCCGCCCTGATTTGAATATAAAACATGCCGAGGTTGCCATGTCTGCAGTGTAGGCATAAAAATGTTCCCGGCGGAGTTGAGAAATGGTTTCTTGACAGTGATACATATGCTCGCTAGTCTGACGTTCCTTTTGATGTCCTTTGGGCTGTACATACAGTCGGGAAGTACTGTAAAATTTTCCGACACGACGAGCGGCACAGCGTGAAGGATCAAATGTAATGGATTATTTCAACATCAGATGCGTTCCCGCCACGCTCCAAGGAGAGCGGCTTGAAAGCAGGAAGAACTAAGTGAGAATTGAGCCGCCTGGCACCTGAGCTGCATCGCAAAGCAGCAGCATGGGCTCACAGAGGAGAGAGGATATAAAACGTATATAATCTTCACGAAATGACTCGGAATGTATTTGAAACAGCTCATTGCCAACAGGGAAATAACGCCGTCCATTTATCACGTTTGCACTCCGACATCTCTGAGCTGCTTTGTTTTCATCGTGACTGTAAGACCATCTGTCATAGGCAGAAATTTTAATTGACGAAAAACATCTGTGCCAAGTTTAGAAAAGAATTTTACTGATCAACTTTTGGTAAGCTGTACAAAGATGTAGAGATGATAGCTGACAAAGGTTTACAAAAGTCAGAAGCCTGTTACATACATATATAATAAAAAACGTATTGGATTGAAACAATGTACACTTGGTTTTATCTTATTAATATCAATATTATTTATAATAATTACATTTATATTCAAGTATGTTAATATCTAAACATGCACCTTCAGTGAATTGAGTGCTGAAACAACTGGCTGTGTAAATAAACATCATTGTCAGAGGGTGTGATTAATTCCTAATCAGTGGGAATTTCCACTGTATTTGTTGCAGGTTGGTTCCAGTGAGATATTATATATTACAAAACAAGTAGAAAACGTCTCAATGTTTTAGCAAGGCTTTTTAAAGATGCATATTATGGATTGATATACACATGTCAGTCTGACTGTGTTACAAACTGACATCCACACACTTTCTGAAATGAAATCTCCAGATGCAAGATGTTAAAACTGGAACTGTGACAGATGTGTGAAATGAAAATGAAATCTCACATTGTGTTAATCACAGTTTACACATTCCCTTTGATCGTCAGAAAAAAATCGGATCAGGTTAGATTTTCTGCGTTTTTCGCATCTGTAGCAAGCATTTTGATAAGAATATGGAGGACTAAACCTGCAGAAATTAAAAATAAACAAATTAATATATAGATAAATAAATAAATGTAATAAAAGGGAAATAAATAAATAAATGGTGTGATAAAAACAATTCATTTGTAATGAAATGTAATCCTGAATTTATATTTGAAATAACCTTTTTCCTATATGTATTTTCTGTATTTTACATTTATTTTGATTATTTTTTGCTTTTATTTACTTATACTTTTAATTTATATATAATTTATTTATTTTTAAATGTATTTATTCATGCATTTATTTTTTTATATGTATTTTTTTATTCCCACGTGTATTTATTTCCAGATTCATTTATTCATATATTTATTTTTACTTTACAGTGTGTAACATGGAAATGAGGGAGGCGGTCCTTGTGGAGCGCAGTTGAATCATTGGTTGAGAGCTCATGCAGAAGCCTCAGATTAAACTAATAATAGAGATCGGAGTTTGAGAGTGGGATGTGCCAGATCAACTGGAGAGATCCAATATATTTTCACATTTACATTTACATTTAATCATTTAGCAGACGCTTTTATCCAAAGCGACTTACAAATGAGAACAATATAAGCAGTTAGGTCAACAAGAGAACAACAACAGTATACAAGTGCCATGACAAGTCTCAGTTAGTCTAGTATAGAACGCATAGCCATGCTTTTTTTTTTTTTTTTTTTTATAAATGAAAAGACAAGAAAAGGAAAAGTGCTTGTATTAGTTGGTTAAGTGCTGTCTAATCTTCCTAATGTTGTTCAAGGCAAATCTGCAGGACCGGGTCGTTGTAGCAATGTGGTCTGTGAAGCTTAACTGATGATCCATCGCAACTCCTAGGTTTCTGGCTGTCCTCGAAGGAGTAATGGTTGATAAACCCAGCTGTATAGAGAAGTTGTGATGAAGCAGTGGGTTAGCTGGAATCACCAGGAGTTCTGTCTTCATAAGGTTAAGCTGAAGGTGATGGTCATTCATCCAGCTAGAAATGTCACTCAGACTGGCTGAAATGCGAGGAGCTACCGTCGGGTCATCTGGTTGGAATGAGAAGTAGAGTTGGGTGTGATCAGCGTAGCAGTGGTAAGAAAAGCCATGCTTCTGAATGACAGATCCTAATGACGTCATGTAGATGTAGAAGTGCTCCAAGTACTGAGCCTTGAGGAACCCCAGTAATAAGTTGTTGTGACTTAGAAACATCTCCCCTCCAGGACACACTGAAAGATCTATCAGAGAGGTAGGACTTCAACCACAGGAGTGCGGTTCCAGTGATGCCCATCTTTCTGAGGGTGGACAGGAGAATCTGGTGATTAAATGTGTCAATGCAGCAGACAGGTCCAGTAAGATGAGTACTGAGGATATTGAAGCTGCTCTTGATAGTCGCAGGGCTTCAGTAACCGAGAGTAGAGCAGTCTCAGTTGAGTGGCCACTTTTGAAGCCTGATTGGTTGCTGTCCAGGAGGTTGATCTGTACAAGGAACATATAAAGCTGGTTGAACACAGCTCGCTCAAGTGTCTTTGCAATGAATGGAAGAAGGGATACTGGTCTGTAGTTTTCAGGAAGCACTGGATTTAGAGATGGTTTATTGAGCAGTGGGCTTAATCCGAGCATGCTTGAATGCTGAGGGAAATGTTCCAGAGTTAAGAGAGGAGTTGATAACGTAAGTGAAGGAATGACTGAAGAAGAGATCGCTTGAAGGAGGTGAGTGGGGATCGGATCAAGTGGACAAGTAGTAGGATGATTGAACAGAAGTTTGGAAACGTCCATCTCTGAGAGTGGGGAGAAGGAGGAGAAAGAGTGTGCGTCGGTCATTGTGAAGTTGTCCTCAGTCTGTGGTGTGGAGAATTGGTCACTGGTTCTTGTCTTATTTGTGAAGAAAACTGCAAAGTCATTCGCTGTAAGAGTCAATGGAGGAGGATGTGATGGCGGCGGATTAAGAAGAGAAGAGAAAGTCTTGAAGAGTGTCCGAGCGTCACAACAGCTGTTAATTTTGTTGTGGTAGTAGGGTGTTTTAGCCGTGAAGACATTTGCAAAGAAGGAACAGAGGAGAGACTGATACACACTAAGGTTGGTAGAGTTTCTTGATTTGTGCCATTTCCTCTCTGCAGCCCTGAGTTTAGAGCGATGTTCACGGAGAACCTCGGACAGCCAAGGGGCAGAAGGGGAGTTGTGTGCTGGTCTAGACAACAGTGGGCAAAAGTTGTCCAAGCATGATGTCAAAGTGGAGCAAAGAAAGATGAGGTCCAGTTGGTTGCCTGATTTGTGAGTCGCTGTAGTAGACACTTGCTTGAGATCAAATGAGGTGAGCAGAGTTTTGAAGTCAGCAGCCTGGGGTTTATCTAGGTGGATGTTGAAGTCACCAAGCAGTACCAGAGAAGTACCATCTTCAGGAAAGTTTGATATCAGCACATCCAACTCCTCCACAGATTCACAGAATCACAGATTCACGTTATTATTTCTGTTTATTTTATAGCGACTGAATTCAGTTACTTATCCTTATAGTTGCATCATTAAGCCCGGAACCATCAACATTTTTGATGAGTTTGTATGTTGATAACACTACTAGACACTCGGTGGAGGTTCCTAAGGCTTGTCTTCATTTTGTAATCACAGAGAAAAGACTCCAAAAATAACTGTGAACATAAGTTTATCATAAAACCAGTTGCACTAAACGTCTCCAGTCTACTCAGACTCATAATGCTTTTTGGAAACGCGACCCACTGGCATAAAGTTGGTTTGGTGCTAGACGCTCGATATTCGCAAGTTTAGGGACAATCTCTAAGGTTACATACAACATTATTATATGCGTTTGATTTTTTATATTTATAAAATAAACTTAAATCATATGTAAATATTATTAAATCAACCTGACTCGTAGATGAACACTTTACAGTTGGTTTAGTGACTGTAATCTATTCTCTTAAAATGCTATTGGAATTAGAAATGTGTATACTAATAACATATTTAACTTTAGAGATGGTCCTTGAATTTGCAAATACCGAGCGTCTAATATAAAGCCAACTTTATGCCAGTGGGTCGCATTTCCAAAAAGCATTGTGAGCATTAGTACACCGTAGAGACCTTAGGTATAACTGGTTTACGATAAATTTATGCTCACAATGCTTTTGAAAGTGAAGATTTTCTCTGCGATTACAAAATGAAAACACACCATAGAAACCTCCACAGAGTGTATCTAGAGGCATCATCAACTTAGACCACTGACAATGTTTAATGATGTAACTAGGGTAAGTAACTGATTTCGGTCACTACTAAATAATTCAACATAATAAATGGGAATCTGTGAAAATATATTGGACTTCACTATCTGGCACATCCCACTCTCAAACTCTGAATAAAAAAATAAATACATAAATTAAATAAATATAAAAATGAATGAAAGTATAAGTAAATAAAAAAAATTATCAAAATAAATACAGATAATAATAAATAAAGGAAAAAAGTAATTTAAAATATAAATTCAGGATTAAATTTTATTACAAATGAACTATTTTTGTTTTTATCAAATAATTTATTTATTTTCCTTTTTTTTTACATTTATTTATCTATATGTTTATTTATTTTTAATTTCTGCAGGTTTGGTCCTCCATATTGGAAAGGATGACGAATACGACAAAGAAAAAAAAAAAAAACGCATATGAACATTTTGGACTCACTGTACAGGGACCTTTAGAGGAAAAAGAAATAGTTATTGAGTTTGTGACTGTCAGTTTAGAATGGATGCAAGTATTTGAAAACACAACAACTTTAATACTAGTGTGTGTGATTTTTGTTTTGTTTTAGAAGTTTACGGCATTTCTACTCAAGCTTATCACTTATGCAAATATTAAAATTAACATTATAAATTAACAATTGGGGGAAAAAAAAACTACAAAACTACAGTTGAAGTCAAATTGTGTTTGGAAAATTCAATATAGATGGAAAATAGATGGCGTGTTGAGATTTTTTATTTATTTATTTTTTCTGGTGAGGTCAGCTGGGTCACCTTCAGCATGCTGTAAGTTAGTGAAATAAAGATGGCGGCATCACAGAAAGTTATCAGGAAAGCCCCGTCCAAATTAAATTGGATGTAAGACTATGTTTCATTTATTTTAAATTTAACAGTAATTTATTTTCAAATGCCCCAATTGCTGAAGGGTCTGCACAACTTTTTTTGTAAGTTCAAGTACAGTACATTGTTCAAAATACCTGTAGTAGCACAGCAGTGAATAATGATTTACATTTTGTTAAGGTGGGTTATACAACATATATGACACGTTTTTTTGAAAGTGTTGGTCAGTTTGTCTGCTTGACAATCCCATTTTACACTGCAGCATTGAATCGCAATAAAGTTGTATTGTGACAATATCGTATTGTAGGGCCACTAGTGATTCCCACCCCTAATTAGTGGTGCTTTATGATCCAGACAGTCCTCTCTTTCTTGTTCTTATTATGTTTGTTTTGTATGTTTATGACAAAGATTTATAGCAGTTAAAATCTTTATTTTTGAAAATAACCATTTATAGTGTATATTTATTTAAGCATATTTTGAGGTAAAAAAAAAAAAAGAACTTGTCCTGCTTTTCTTCACTTTGAATATTTTGTGAGTTACTTTTCTGATACGACTGTGTGCAGGTATCCATGGATTGAGAATCGACCGGTCAAGGTTCATGGTAGCAGCAGAGAACATTGAAGAGCAGATCCGTTTAAAATCACAGGTAGTGTACTACTACTAGATATTGTTGACTATTCATTCAATTTGGTTTGATTTCAACTGGTTCAGAGAGAATAAGAACAAGTCGAGCACCAGAAAATGATAACTTGAACTGTTCTTTTTTTCCTAATGTCTGGAAGGTCACTGTGTGGAGAAGATGCGTTCATGGGTGACTGTTTTTTGACCTTTTAATCAAAATGTTTTCATCTACTGTGAGTTTGTCTCTAAAATACTCACTTAAAACCACTGATACTTTTGACCGAATACCCAATTCTCAGTCTGCAAGGTATTGGAGAGTTGGATGAACGACTGTCAGTCTCATGACCTCAGACTAACTTGGCACATCGCTGTGCTGTTCTGAGATATTTCATTTGTGTGTGCTTCTCTTTTTTGTTGTATTTCTCTAACCTCTATCATACCTTGAAATTGAGTTCTGTGAAAGGCTTGTGGAGATTATAATATTTCATGGTAGGCTGACTGGAGTTGATATGCTTTAGTGCATTAAACGTGTCTGGTTGCTCTCTATACCAGTTTTATTAAAGCAATAAGTCATTAGAGGCCATCCGTGAAACATGCTTAAAACCCCTTCAACAGCGGTAAAATCACTGTAACGCATGTCCTCAAGCGACTTATCCTTTATGTAATAAAAGAGTAGCAACCGCAGCTAGGCCTGTCACGATAACAAATTTTGCTGAACGATAAATTGTCCAAGAAATTATCGCGATAAACAATAATATCGTCGTTCTAAGACCAGTTTCAACTAATATAATGATAAAGGCATAAAAATGCAGGTACACCTTTTCAAAGATCAATAAACTTTTATTTTATGGCAGTTTCAGAGCAAGAAATACCAACATGTTGACTTTGTGTGGCTTAAAATAAATACATTTTGTATAAGTAATTACTAATTACTTATACACACACCTGTGTGTGTGTGTGTGTGTGTGTGTGTTAACTGGGAGCGTTGACACATGCAACCACACGCCTACAGGCATATTTAGCTTAGCAAGCCAAATGAAAGCCAATTTTGATAGAAAGGGCAACAAAGTTACTTGCAAAATATGTTACGCTGTATTAAAATTAAGTACAATAGTTGTGCAAGTACATAGCTGTATCGCTTGCGACGCAAACAT
This sequence comes from Carassius auratus, assembly GCF_003368295.1. Taxonomy (NCBI): domain Eukaryota; kingdom Metazoa; phylum Chordata; class Actinopteri; order Cypriniformes; family Cyprinidae; genus Carassius; species Carassius auratus. The sequence continues at coordinate 14,004,412 of NC_039259.1, read as the reverse complement.
CCTCAAGCAAATGAAAGGCACTTCCCAAAGCTGGTCACTCTAGCGAGGCGTTATCTCTTTATTCCTGAGACATCTGTGCCATCGGACTGGGTGTTTTCTGCCGCAATCTGTCCACAGGCTGCGCTCCAGACTAACCCCACATCACATCATGACATGCTTCATTATTCAAATAAAAATAGAAAAAAATTATCACGGCCGAAAATATTATGGAGCTCATTTTTTTTATTGTGCGATTAATTGATTTATCGACTATAGTGACAGCCCTAACCGCAGCATCATTATAGACATCCCTTCCATTTTCTCAATCATTATCACTTAAATAAATTCTTGTCAAGTAAAAGAATTCATGAAAACATGAGCTATTTTGAAATGTAGCCATTTGGTATATTAATGTACAAAATTACATTTTAGTAGATATACAATACGGTTCAAAAGTTGCTAAAACTAATGACTCTTTGGATATATGAATAATACAATATTTCTCTATAGGTACACAAGATTAACATGAGATTGGGAGAAACAAATTATTATTATTATTATTTTTGTAGGCATAACTAAAACATAGGGCCCTATTTTAATGATCTTTGCACATGGTGTTAAGCGCATGTCGCAGGTGCACTTAGGGTGTTTCTGAATCCACTTTTGTTAATATATAAATGGGAAAAACGCTCCCAGTGTGTGGTCTAGATGAGTTATCCCTATTCTGAGTGATGGGTGTGTTTATGGGCATACTGTGCAATAAACCAATTAGAGTCTCTTCTCCCATTCCCTTAAAGAGCGAGCTGTGTTCGTACCATGGCGGATTCTCTATTTTAACTGCAGAATTTTAAGGCGCACAGACTGAACGCATCTCCAGGGAGCAAACGTATCTGCTCATGCGTGAGCAAATAGGTAGGCTAATTCTATTAAACGCAATGACTATCCATTATGACATGTATGACATTTTTATCTTTATGTAGCCTACACAACAACATTCCTTTACACTGTAATCCTTTAATTTTTAATATTTGGCATGTTTGTGTGCTGCTGTGCGACCCTGTGTGTAATAAGTGAATGCACGTTGTGGACTCACCGAGAGGTGCATTTTCTGCTAAGACGTTTTTTAATTAACACAAGCACAATTGACTTTAGACCAGGTTTGAGTTGGTATATGATGCAGTATATTTTCAGAATAGCAAAATAGCAACGTGCCAATAATGCACCTTAACACACACCCTTTTTAGAACAGCATGCCCATAGGTGTACAAATGGGAACAAATGCATTTGATATTTAAACAACGCAGCGCATGACATGAAAATGAGAACTGCATAGGGCTGAAACTAGTAAAAACATTTGTGGCGCACTTTGCGCCGCATTGTGCCGGATGTATGATAAAGCCTAATGCGTCATACTGACTCCAAACATTTTGACTGTAATGTGTATGTGTATATGCACTATATGAACAACAGTATTAAAACACCTGCAAGGACCATTACAACAACTGGAACTTTAATTACATTGCGTTCTAAATATGAAGACATTTATGGAGTCGGTCCCTTCTTTGCAGCTATAATAGCTTTCACTCCTCTGGGATGGCTTTCCACAAGATTTTTGAGTGTTTTTGTAGGAACTTTTTCCCATTCATCGAGTAGAGAAATTGTAGTTTAGGCACTGATATTGGAAGAGAATGCCTGACTCACAATCTCCATTTCAGTTCAAACCTAAGGTGTTGATCTTACAAACCAAACTAATTGAAATATGCCTTTATGGACCTTGCTTTGTGCAGTCATGCTGGAATAGTAAAGGGCCCTTCCCCAAATTGTTCCACAAAGTTGGAAGCATGGCATTGTCTACAATTTTAATGAATCCAAAAATACAGTTGGCACAGTGCAGTTAGGCAGGCAATGTTCTCCTTCAAAGGCAAAACAAGAGGTATCAGATGAACACTGGAAGATCTTGACTTTGTTGTGGACCTGGTGCTACTTTCACACACCAGCCAGTACATGCAGGAGAAAATGACAGCAAGTAGCCTTGAAGATCAGAAAGACAAAAAGAGAGGTGATATCTTTGAACACTCCCAACCCTCACCAGTAGAAGTAATAAATCTTCTAGCCAAAAACCATCTCTAATCAACAACTACTTGCCCAGGGCAAACAAGAATGTGTGGACACCATCATCGCGAGAAGGCAATGGAGATGAATTGGACATGTCATCCAGAGGGAACAAAAGATGATATCTTCTGGATTGCCAAAAGAAAGGAAGACCTGGCACTGAATAGTGGAAGCAGAACTGATGGCCCTGAACCACACCAGTCATCAGAAACTGGCCCAAAAAGACAGGAGTGGTGAACTTTTGTTCCACTATTCCAAAAACCAGTGGTAGCATGATTTACACCAACCTATCCGGTGCTTACAGGGTTGATTTGATGCTTGCATGCAGCTGCTTGGCCTTGGAAACCAGTTCCATGAAGGTTCCTCTGCAAAGTTGTTTGTGCTAATATTAATGTCAGTGGAAGTTTGAACTCTTAAAGAGGTGGTCATATGGTATTTTAAAGTGTCCTAATATTGTGTTGAGTCCCTTACAAAAGGTTTAATTGTCATTTGCCAATGATTCCAAAAATGATTTGATCCTAGCAAGTTCAAGATAAACCTACTCTGCTCTGAATGGTCAACGCACTTGTCTCTTCCACATATAACTCCCCTATAACTGCCAGTGCAGCAAAATAAACAACAATTTCATAATGATTATAAAGTCTGTGTGATACACTACATTATTATTAAACCAAGTAATTAGAACAACATCAGTCTACAATAATCTACATATTCTTAGGAAATAGTGGGTTCACAGCGAATTATCAGAACTACTTCAGTAAGAGAGTTACTTGGAACATTGATATTTTGAGCACTCAATTGAAAATGTACACGTAACCTATCAATCGTACTACTTACAGGTTGTGGTTCAAAGAGCTTGTTATTCCAAATTAAGAAGATTAGAAGCCAATGAAGATAAAAGCCAAGATTAGAGAAGCAGTCATTGATAAAATGACATGCACAAAACAAAAGGTGCTGATGAGCTGAAGGCCACTATTCAAAGAAACCTGGGCTTCCATACCACCAGCAGTTCCACAAACTGATCACATCCATGCCACGCAAAATTAAGGCAGTAATTAAAGAAAAAGGAGCCCCTACCAAGTATTGAGTACATTTACAGTAAATTAACATCCTTTTTTTTTTTGGGCTTATGAAGTATTCATATTTGTTGACATAGTGAATTGCTGGGTTTTTGTTAAATGTTAGCCAAAATAATCACAATTAAAAGAACCAAACAAGACTTAAACTTCTTCAGTCTGTGTGCACTGAATTTATTTAATAAAAAAAGTTTCACAATTTGAGTTGAATTACTGAATTAAATGAACTTTTCCACAACATTCAAATTTATTGTGATGCACCTGTATGTATGTATGTATACTGTATTTATAGTTACGATGAGCCAGAGACGTTCGGATCCATATGCAGAACTTTTTTTAAGAATGGTCAGACAGGCAATAGTCAGTAACGAAGTCAGGTATGTAAGGGATAACCAGGATCAATATCAGAAATGAGCAGAATGTCGGGGCAGGCAGCAGAGAATCAGAGTCGTTAAAACAATCCAAAGGTCAGGTACGACAGGAACAAACACAAGGAAAACCGCTCGGAAATGTCAGACAGGCTAAACAAGACTTCGCAATGTGGCTGTGTGTGAGTGCTGCTTATGTGTGTGTGTAAATGGGGTGCAGGTGTGGCAAGGTGATAGTGATGCAGAGTCTCATGGGAGATGTAGTTTGGGTGTGGTGCAACAGATGAGAGGTGCTAGTGTCCAAGTGATATTGTGACATCTGGTGGTTGATGGGTGGAATGGTCCTGAGTGGAGTGCCCTCTACTGAAGTTCATGGGCACTCCAGCTAATAATCGTGACATATAATTATATAGATAAGAAAAAAAATGTTTGACTAACGGGGTGGTATATTAAACTTACCAAAAAGTGCTGTACACTGTATTGCACAGATGGGTATAACATATAACTGAATAAGCAAATACAAATATTCATGATCTCAAACACACACACACACACACCTGTTCACTTTACACACACAACATTTTACTGTTTGCAGAAAACGATTTTGGTCTATATAGCTAGTTTTGCCCTTCATGACAACTACGTTGGGGGAGGTTTTTATTTTTATTTTTTATTTAGTTCTGTATAATTAAGGGCGTGATCACTTGAGTGATTGGTGGATTGCCGCTTCTGACAATGCCATTGAGCTAGGTGGGCGTGGCTTCAGCAAGCATCTCCCGTCTATTGCCCATTTTTAATTTTTTTCCGGGAGTGCTGCACTGCCAAGATGGTAATGGCCTACTCCGCCCACTTTGAGATTCAAAAATGCTCCTCACAAAACGGACACTACATCCATGTTTGTATACAGTCTATGGTTCATAAGTGCTTAATTTTCACTGGAGGGCTGAACACAGCGTAAACTTTAGTGTAGATGTGGAATTGATTGCTCCCCATGCTATTTTGTAAATTGTATTTCTGACAAAGAACTACGCTGATAGAGATATTATAACAATCTATCAGTAAACACACACCTTGTCCTCTGTTTGTCGCTCTGCGTCGCCACGGTCTGCGGACTGAAACTGAACGTAGTTCATTTCACCAAATGTTTAGATTTTATAAAATTGTGCACTCATGATTTTTCTAGAATAACTTTTGCTGCTAAATTATCCACTAACCTAGTTAATAATATAATTTTTGTCATAGATTATGATTATATATTTTTATCATTTGTTATTCTTCATTCAAATGAAATTATATTAAGTAAATTGTGTTTAACACACAAAAGAGTGTCGATCAGGTCAACACACAAAAGTATAGAAATTCTACTCTGATTTAAAAGAAAAACTGTGCTGGTATCAGACCGAATCGGCCGGTACTCAGAATTTTCTGGATTGGATCAGATATGATTTTTTTTTTTTTTTTCGTTGCAGCCCTATTTTGCAGTTCATTTTACTAATGTGAAAATTTATGTGCAAGGTCCTTAATTTACAGGCACAATTAATATGCAATATTCTTGTTAATACCTGGTACTTTCCGCTGAGATTTCCTTCAAATAGCAGTAGTTAAACTCTTTTGAATCATTCATCCGTGTCTTAGCATTGGTAAGTGACATGCCTCAGCACCTCTGTACAAAGTAATTGAGTGCAGCATTGAATGAAAGCTAGTCAGTGCTTAATTTGTAAATTATGGGATCCTGGAACAGTGACGAATATGGCACTTCTATTAGAAAGAGAACATAAAACAGGTGCATTGACATAGCATATCTATATATAGTGGTGAAGAGTTAAATGTTTAATAGGAGTTTAAATGCAAAATAATAATAATAATAATAAATATTGTTAATATTTTTAATTAATATGGGGATTTCGCTAGTTATAGTCAACATTACTATTAACTGAACTTGCTAATGCTAATCATATTCTTGCAACACCGTAGCAATGGCATAGAAATAGCAAAGAAAACTAAAATAATGACTTTATTCAACAATTCTTCTCCTCCTCATCCAGTATGGTGTGCCATGATACTCTCTCCATATTTGGCGGTGTGCCAGAGCATATGGGATAAGGAGGAGAAGAATTGTTGAATAAAGCCTTTATTTTTGTTTTCTTTGCACATAAAAGTCTTGAGGTTTTGAAAAAATTACGGTTGAACCCCTGATGTCACATGGACTATTTTACCGATGTCTTTGCTGCATTTCTGGACCTTGATCATGGTAGGACCTTTGCTGTCTATGAGAGGGTCAGAGAGCCTCATTTGTCTTTTTTACAAAGATTATGTTGTTGAATTATTGAGTATGTCTCACAAAAGTAGCTAGCACATCGACAAGCTCATTTTCAGAGCAGTGGTGGATGAAAATTCAGTGCATTTGTGTGTATATATATATATATATATATATATATATATATATATATATATATATATATATATATATATAATAGAATCAGTGGTCTGAGGTTCTACACCATTTTCCAACAAGTAAAAAAGAAAAAGTGTATTAATATACATTAATATAAGCTGCCGGGACAGGGGCTCCAACAAACCATCTTAGACTAGTCTGAGCAGTTTTTTTAAGCAAGACTTCCCATTTTTACTGCATTTTTACTGTCACCTCATTCGATCTTACTGGAGAGTCAAGTTTTTCTCTCCAGAACTAGAGCTGGTTCAAATGTCAAATGCTCTTGATTGTGTAACATTGATGTGTTGCATTCATTCTAACACCACCTCTTCATCTTAATATCCTACTGTCTCTGAGTGTCTATGGGAGATTACACAGGATGTGCCTTAACCACTTAGCCACTCAGGATTACCTCTCCATTATGGCTCCGACAATGATTTCACATGTCCAGTCGGTCAAAAAGACGCTGACGGTGGTCTGATTAGTACTATAAAAACATTGGCCAGTGGCTGACAATTGGCGTTTTGTGGCACTATCCTCAAACTATTCAACCTGACCAGACTGGTATGCCATGGGTTGAGGTTGGTCATAAATTTCAAAGTTGACCAGCTGAAAGCCCTTTGATTTGAAAGTGACTTCTTTGTGAGCAGTGAATCATACATCACTAAATGTATTAGTTTTTTTTTTTTTGGCTGTGAAAATTCACTAATTTGACTGCATCTTTTTCTCAGCAAAATGCACCTACTTTTTTATCCACTCCCAACTGTCAACTCATTTGTTTTTACTGGAGAGTCGAGCATCTCTCTCTAGAACTGGAGCTGGATCAAATGTTAAGTGCTCTTGAGTCTTGAGAGGATTTACCCCTCTTTCCTTCCTTGAAGATCCACTTCAATAGCTTTTGTGCCTCATTTATGTGTTGCTTTCTTTCTAATTCCATTTCGTCAGCTTAATTTTGTACCATCTCTGTGCTCTTACACGGGATTACGCAAAGGTGCCAACAGTGATTCAACAAACACACCATAAAAAACTGGGCCAACAAATATTCAACAATGGCCCGACATTGGTCGTGACGTGCGTCTTGGCTAAATATCAAAGCTGTCCAGACTGGAAAACCAACAAACCATCTTGGGCTACTCTGAGATAATTTTCTCAGCACAATTTCTCTCAGTTTTACCATATTGATGTATGACTACCTCAAATTGTCCATTCCCAACTGTTACCTGTTTGAGAGGATTTACCCCACTCCAAGAACCCTTGTGTCTCACTAACACGTTGCATTCATTCTAATTCCACCTCTTCGTCTTAATATCCTACTTTTTCTAGCTCCTATGGTGGATTACACATGAAGTGCCTTATCAAGTCTGACCTGAACATGTTCTCATCACAGGTTGCACTTCCCCCCGTTGACCGTTAAGTGCTCCTTCACATTATGTGCCCTCTGGAAGAAATAACTTGAGCCTCCAGAAGAGGAACAATGCAAAGCTGATTCTCTTACTCCCTGATATGGCTCGCTTCTGATGAACGGCTCTTCACAGAGCTGATTATTTTGCACAGGTGAGGCAGATTAATAAAGTTTACAGTGCATACAAGCTTCAGCCATTTATCCCTGACTGCTAGTAATGTTCTTCTCTCCTTCTCCTATTAATCTTTAGCTCAGACGAGCTTGCTACTGCAACACCATGCTGTGGCTATTCCCATGTTTCATCCTGCTAAGAGCCGCAGCTTTTTCACAGTCCCTAAACGATAGCTTTTCTCCCAGCATTCTTCACCAAGGGGAAGGTGTAAGCTATACAGGGAGATACGGTTCACGGTGCCTGTGTGTGTCCGTGTACACCTATGTGACAGTGGTAAATGATCCTTGGTGGCGATGAGCTCAGTGATTTGTTCAGGCCCATGGGTATCGATTCCCCAGCTGCCCAAAACTAAACAGAACAAATGATGAGCATGGGTGAATCCTGAGCCAAGTGAATAAGAGCTGCGATGAGAAAGAGAGCACTGCGCTTCACCCATTTATCTCTTTCAGAATATTCACTTCCCAGAACTTGAGTACAGCATGTCATGTCACTCCTGAGCACTCACACCACTGCTGAACTCTTGTGCTGCGGTATGCAAGAACATGAATGCAAACACTTGTTGCTATGCAAGATGTTTCAAAATGTTTCAAAAATGTATCAGACAATTCAAGTCAAGTCATCTTTATTTACATAGCACTTTTAACAATACAGATTGTGTCAAAGCACAATAATGTCAATAATGCAAAACAATTATGTTTTGCGTTATCAGTGCTGTTGGCCTTGCAGTTAATCAATCTATTTATTGATTTATTTATGTATAGTTCTTACCAGAATGTTAGTTTCACCACATAGTCGAACAATCTAACTGTGTTTAACACCATGCCATTACAGAAATTACATTCTTGGGATTTGGATTACGTTTTTGGAATACAATGGATAACATCTTTGTTTTGTTAAGACTTATTTAATTGCTAGCCTTTTCTGCATCCTAAATACACACAATTAAATATTTTTCCCCCATAATTTAATAAAATTACAGATTGATTGATTCCTAATAAGAATATTGCAGTTATAAGCAGCAAACTGCCTTCTGATTTGATATTACAACAATAATTGTGCCTGATAAGCCAGGGTTATGGCATTCACAATCCAGTGGGCCAACCTCTGCTTAGAGATGGCATTCCCCTTCTGCTGGCCTCCGTAACAGACAAAGAGCTGGTTTGAGGTCTTGAAGCTTTGTGTCCGGTCTACGTATCATCTCCGTGCTCGGACGGGACAGAGCAAAGCCAGGGCTAGGTCTGCCTCCTCCAGGGGCAGCGCTTGCAGGTTCACCACTAGGTCTTTGAAGGGTGTAGTGGGAACCCTGGGCATGTAGTCAGGGCGGGCCCAAACTTTAGGCACAAAAGATCATCCAAAAATGCATGCAGGACCCCTACCTTCTTGATGGAGGCCAGTGCAAGCAGGAGCAGAGTTTTCAATGAAAGAAACTTTAGCTCAACTGAATGCAAAGGCTCATCTGCTGTAGTGATTTAAGCACTAGAGTCAGGTCCCAAGAGGGTATAAAGGGGGGCCGGGAAGGATTTAACCTCCTGGCCCCTTCTAAGGAACCTGATGATGAGGTCATGCTTACCTAAAGACTCCCTGGACTTTGAGGGTGGAGGGAGACAGACTTCGCTCCAGCCCTTGCTGCAGAAAGGAAAGCAAGACCACACACTGGCATCTTTGGGGGTCCTCTCGGCGAGAAGAACACCACTAAATGAACAGGTTCCACTTCAAGGCATAAGCGTGTCTCATAGATGGTGCTCTTAGTTGTGACATGTAAAGGAGTGCAGACCTCCTTGTCAGTTGATGTGCACCATGGTCGCTGTGTTGTCAGACCAGCACGTGCTTGCCTCGTAAGTGACCTTTCTAATCACCACTTGTTGGAGGCTGCTGCAGATGTGGGGCTGCCCTCGGTGACGAGCAGGCAGGGTCACTCAACACAGCGGACGAGTGGAGGCAGCAGCTGTCCGGCGGGGCAGGATGTGTCGGATCACCTCAGTCTGCTTCTGGGTAGCCAAGAACTGCTAGGCAAAGCTCTCAACTGCGACAGAGATGACGCTCCTGGACCACTAGTGTGAACATCGCTATGACCCAGCAAACTCACGGTAGACTTCATAGCTTGGAGCATGAGGTCAGTGGCGGTTTGGAGTTCTTTCAGAACTGCTGGATCGTGACCACCCTCGTGCAGGTCCTTCTGTGCCTTAATAACGTCATGGCATGTAAGGTGGAAGCAGCTTCCCCCCAAGCTACATAGGCAGCCTACAGAAAAAGGCCCAGATCGTTGCAGCGGCAAGTGGACTCCGCCCCCCTGAAGGTAGCAGAGACTGAAGAGCGCAACTCATTCGACACAGGAATCACCACAGCTGAAGCGCCGTCTCGCCAACACACAAAGCTTCTGAGAGAGTTCTGAACTCGTAGTTCACAGCAGACACAGTTGAACAGAATGATACTAACGCTCGGCTCCGAAGAGAAAAGCTGGTATGCATTGCACCTGCTGCCTTATTCTACTTACGCTGTGATCAGTGGCAGCTGGATGCAATAATTGCATGCCAATGTGCATTGGCTCGTTTAGTTTTTTGAGTAATTTCATACATTTTAGCAAAATGTAATTAAAATGTTACTTGTTAGGTTTAGAATATAGGGCTGTCACGTGAGGAACAACTCAAACCCGGGGGAATAGAAAGGTGAACTAATCAATTCTCTTTCCGGCTCAGACAGCATAGGTTTAGCGTATGGGGCTGTCACGTAATGTACTACTCAAACCCGAAGAATCAAAAGATGAACTAATCAATTCTCTTTTCCGACTCAGACTGCATTGGTTAAACTTATGGGGCTGTCACATGATGAACGAACGACTCAATCCCGAAGATTCATAGAACAGGTGAACTAATTCTTGTACAGATACCATAGAATGTTGAGCATGCACGAACTAATCACTTCCTGAAATGACTCATTCTTCCTGAGTCACGTTATAGATTTGTTCAAAATGAACGAATCAATCAAGAATAACCCATCACTAATTTCCTCTTCATTCAAAGGTACATTGTGTTGTCAAAATGTTGTCAAAGCAAAAGAATGCATCTTAAAAGAATGTCTATGGTGTGTCTGTGAAGCCCATTGTAGCAGCTTACCAGATTTCAAAAAACGGCTCTTGTCTTACAATTTAAAAATGCAAGTAGTAGCAATCATGAGCATCTGTGCTGCTGTTCATCTGATTTTTTTTTTTTTAAACAGAGCTGGAAATGATGGCCACATTTGTATTCAAAGCCACATATTACCTGCTTCAATCTACAGTCAAACTGACAGACGAGCCACACTCTCTAAGTCAAGGACGTATGACTAAGCACTGGAGTCTGCTCAGCTTTGATTCACAGTTGATTCCAGCTGTTCATGAGCCTGAGGATGGTGTGCGGACGCATGTGACAGATGTGCTAGCAAAAGTATAATGAGTGCAGATTTGTACCAATGAACTCGCTGAATCATAATGAGCTTCAACTGAAAACCCCAACAGGTTTTGTAGACTTTAATGAAGACAGGCAGTAGGTGATGAGATGCCACTGATACCCACTGATTTACATACATCTTGTAAATCAAAAAGAAAACAAGATTATGTTTCAGCTTCTAAATTTTTTATATCATGAAGCAGGAATTCTCTTTGTAAATGGGCAGTGCTGTTTCAGGGTCACTTTTGTTGTGGACCTGTTGGACGTCAGCTGTTTTCATATCAACCAAAAACAGGCCAAACTCTGACATCAAATAGACACAGCTTTTATTTGAAAAGAGAATAATAAGGTAAATGACAGTTCACACAGGACATGTTCTTGCAGTTTATTTGCACTGTTTTGTTTTTTTATTGGTCATGTACAGTACGCACGGTAAACCTATATATTGATGTCACTGATCCATTTCTGGGTTCTGAAATCCTGTTCAGATTCCGTCTGATTTTTGCATGTGCTTTGTCTATGCTGCCCAATCTATAAAGATAGATAGATGTTATGGAAAAGAAGAAATGCACACAACCCAGATAGCATGTGGATGTGGGCCACTTAAAGCAATAATATAGCACTGCTGGCATACTTATGGCCCGGACAAAATGGATGTGATCCTGAAGTGGCCCATATTTAAAGCAGCAAAAAATGGACCAAAAGTATAAAAACATATGTAGGCCTAAAGATGTGGTGTTGTAGGCAATGTGTAATCTGAATGTGACCCTAAAGTGACCCATGTTATATAAAGTGATTATGGCCCAAATAGTGCCAACCAAAAATGTGGCATTATCGACAAAGGCTAATCAGGGTGTAAACCAAATGTGGTCTACATGTATTTAAACAAATGTGGCCCAGGTACATTCAAACATATCTGGGCCAGTTTTGGCGAATATATGGCACAGTAAGCACTGGCTATTTGTGAGCCTAAGGTGGCTTGCATATTATACCAATGTGGCCCAGTTATCCTAAAACATAGTTGGGCCAGTTTTGGGAAAGAAATGGCAGAATGAGCAGTGACTAATGTGGCTGTGAGACTAAAATGGCCCTTATATGATGCCGCAAATGTGAACAGAACAGGTCAAGGGGCTGCTATCAACAGCTGAGTTAGCTCTGATAGCCACAGTAGGTTCATCTAAAGTGGGGCCATCAGAAGAACCTTGTGTTTCTGTTCCCTTACTCCCCTGATTACCTGTGGGATCAGATTGATCGGGGTAAAAGCATAAAGGAGAAGGTTTGGACAATCATGGACCAAAGCATCCTTTGTATTTAAGAAATAAACTGGAGAGATGTCTTCTGCGGCGAATAGGTCTACTTTGGCCTTTCCAAAGATCTCCTAGATCCTCTAAACCGTTTATGGTTGGAGCATCCACTCCCCTGAGGGAACATTGTTCCTTGGTTTTTGCCCATTATATGTGCTGCCCTCAGCGAGCTCTGAAGAGATGCTTTGAGGAGAGGAAGCCTTCCTGGCGATTTATGTAGGGCATCACAGATATCTCCAATCCGATTAGCACATGGCATCCTTTTAGGACTAGCAGGAAGAACTGACAGGTTCAACATACTGCTAGTATCTCCAGGCAGTTGATGTGGAAACCCTTTTTCTGCCTTTCGACCATTGGCCGAAAGTTGGTGTGCCTTGGCACAGTGCCCGCCAACCTGGTTGGAGGTGTATGTCATGACAATTGTCCTTCTGCAAGCCATCCTGCAAGACCTGTTCCATCCAACACAGGCCTGACTCACCCTGATGTGCAGGCGTCTGTGATACCAGGCATGGGATGGAACTTGTGGTTTCAACCAGCATTGGAGAAGGAACATTTGAAGCATCCTTTGAAACACTTTAAGGGGTGAGTGGAACCAATCTTGAAAGAGGTCACCAGCCTCCATTATAGCCCGAGCCCGATTCAGTGCAACTACAGCTCTCATTTGGCCTGAGTCGAAAATTTATCCCAGGAATGATATTTGCTAGCTGGGGAACAACATGCTCCCAGGCACTCCAGGTGGCTGAAAAGGAGGGTCCTCTTTGATATGAATTCTTCATCTGACTGGGTCAGAAGGAAGTTGAGGTAGTTGAGAATGCAGTTTTTAATCTGTCTCTGATGGGAGAGCATCCATGTACTACGTAAAAGTGCAGGGGACAAGTAGTATGCATCCAGCAAAAAAGAACTAGACTCTTGAGTGAATTTGCGCAAAGATCTGTTTCAGCTTAGTCATCCTGAACAACCTTTTCATGAGGGCATGATTCAGGTGTCTGAGATAAAGGATGGGCCAGAGGCCACCATATATTTTGGGGATGATGCAGTAGTGGCTGTGGAAGCCTGACTCATTCTGAGCTGGGTGAACCATTTCTACGACTCATAATGCCAGCAAATGCCAGGGCTTACCTGCTAGAAATAAGCTCTTTCATAATCGCTGGAAGACGGCAAGGGAAACGTACCGGAACTGCTGCATTGCTGTAGAAGGTGTATTCATCGGCGAGTGGCTTCAAATCAGTGTAGAGACATAGTGGACAATGAAGGAGAAGAAATCTGAGAATCCTGTGGTGAATGCCCGCTTATATAGCCAGAGCGCCCATTCTGGCAGGCTTTGGCAAGTTTGGCGGGCTTTGTACCATAGGCTCGTGCAGCTCCACTGCCTAGCCATTGGTTCATATTTTAATACACTGCACAATACACTGGCTGTGCAGTGTCACTGCATGAATGAAAAAGGCTTCAGTTCAGGAGAAAAATGGCTTTTTCCCATATGCGTCTAGCAAGACGCAGTACGAGTGTAATATCGAAAGGGAACCATAATTGTTCAGAATGTGCAGTTTTACTAGTTGATAAGAAAATACTTTAATGTTGTAAAAAATCTGATCATAAAGATGTGATACTTATTACTTTTACAAATAAAAAAATATATAAAAATGCTGTTTTGTGTCAAGGTTATGCAATGACGTCATCACGCAATGACATCACGTCATTTATCAACAAATCGATCTGCCTTTAGCTACTTCTACTTAACACTGGATGAGTGGCCGTCCACAGGGGGCCAAAGGTGTTTGATGAAGTGAAGGAAGATACCCTGGGGTGCAGAGGCCAGTGAAAGGCCATGCAGGTTCTTCTAACACAGTTGTGTTTCTAGCCAGCACTCTGGCATCTCAGCACCCAACAAAAAGCGGCTGAACCTTCTGCTCTCCTCTGAGCTAATGGACACCAAAATAAACTACGCATCATTAATCAGTGGTCTGTCACATTACACCTGCTGTGCTGCTGGAGAGGCAGCCCTTTATCTCTCACACTGAACTCCACTCTAGTCTGTCTTATAGTGTCTATTTTTTATGATCAACAGAAAGTTTTTTCTGTTTTGTTATCTTTTGCTAATTTGTAATGACCAAATTTATTGATGCATACGTTTTGTATGTGTCATAATGTTTCAGAAGTTGATAATTGTGTACTGGCTTATTAAATAAAATTAATGACAGTGTTTCAGTGTCTCATTTCTGCTAAATTGTTCTTTAACACATTTTCTTCTATGGCTAACCAGTTTCAGGAAAAAAAAACTCACAAAATCCCATTTTCACATGTCCAATGAAAAAGGTGATTTAAAAAAAAATCAAGTATTTTGATAAGAAGACTTTGTTAAAACATGCTAGAAGCAGGACACATTGTATTTTTGCTGTTGTCTACAATATGATACTGCCATCATGAAAAGGAAAAAATTACAGAACATCAATTGCATAAGGTTGTTAATGGGGAATTATTATCCAGCTCAGAGAAGAATCCTGTTCCCAGTTCCAGCCTAGAGAGGGCCCCTGTTCCTACATCCAGCCCATAGAGGGCCCCTGTTCCCATACCACCCAGAGAGGGCAACAGTTCCCAAGTCAAGCCCAGGGAGGGCAGCTGCTCCTACGTTAAGGCAACGGAGGCAACTCTGCCATGGCCCCCTGAACTGCTTGTTCTGCCATGGCTCCCTGCTTACTGACAATGCCATGCTAATAGAACAGTGTTTTAGAAAAACCCAAGGCACTTCAAGAAAAACCCTTTATTTTGTGGAAAAACTGTGAACAAAATTATATGAGAACACCAATGATTGTGGCACAAAGATAATTACAACAAAAATTTTGGAAGGTTACAGCAGTCAAAAATTAGTAGGAAGAGTTGAGGCTCTTGCTTTGAATGACTCTGCACATCTGCAGTCTCATGACAAATAGCTGGCTGATGATTGCAGGGAATCTCATTTAGGTTTTCATTTCATTTATGTTTAAAAAACTGCAGAACTAAACAAAAACCTTGATATTAAGGAAAATGTAGGTTGTTCTATGATTTTAATCTCCGCTGTAAATTACAAAACCAGTTAAAATAATTATAAATATAAATTATATTTATAAATATTTAAATTCCAGAAAACAATGCATAATAATAATGTTTCAAAGGGATTAATGTGCAGAACAACACAACTGTAACTCTGGGCTGGCTTGTTTTAGTACTGTTTAAAATGTGTATGTGTAAAAAGTAGCATCTTTAAGTGATTTTAAGTAATAGCTTTCTTCAGCAAAAACATATTTTCTGCTTGGGCGAGCAACTTGTGAACAGCATTTCTTGTGCATGAAATCACACACAGACCAAAAAACTGATGAGGAACTTATCAACAAAAATTAACAATAATCACGATTCAAAGCAGCTGATCACTACCCCAGCTCTTGAGCCAGAGGTCTTGATTATGTTAAACACTTTACACTGAAATGTTTATTTATATAAATAACTTATGTTTAATTGATTGATAATAATTTTAGTTTTTAATAGTTTTCTGTGTGTGTGTGTGTGTGTGTGTGTGCTGAAATATCATTACCAAAATATTTACGTATTTATGCATTTATTTTGAATTAAAAACATTTACAATAAAAAAAAATCTGTTTATTCACATAATTTTTTTTTTTTTTTATTGTTTGTTTTTTAAGTTAACTTACACATTTACTGTTAGCTTACCCCCACTGCCTAAGAGAAAAAAGAAAGCAGCGGTTTATTTTCGTTTTGCCTTCTCCATTGAAAGATGAAGGCCACTGCTGCTTTGTGAGAACAGGAGATGAGCATCACCGTCTGATAGATAAATATGTGTCCTTCCTCCCGAGCCAGAAAATATATGAAAGTCTTGAGTTGTGCTCCTGTGCTCAGCATTACACGCTCCAGTGTTGTGTACTATTATGAATCATCTGAACAGCTAGGTATTTGCTGTAGTGTGGGTGTACCAATCAATTCAAGGGTTTACTGCAGACGGGAATTCAAAATAATTATCCCGAAATAACTGCAGCACTCCGCCGGACATTAGTCCTAATGGAAGTGACTCTACAGGAATGGTTAACAGCTATTTTTCCAGTGTTACATTAGAACAAATGCTATTGTGTGAGGATTGAATGTAATCACAAGAAGTCTAACCATTTATTTATATAATTATTTTCTGGTTTCTCTGTTATGACAGACAGTCTTTTACATTGGCTCTGGCAGAGCAATCAGGCAGCGGAAATGGAGTGTTGTCGTGTGTTTATTAAAACCTCGGACGACTTAAAGCGACTCTGTCAGCTGTAATGCTCAGAACACAGAGACCACAAGCCCAATCACCTGACAGGCCTGGAGAACCTGCAGACAGCATCCAGACAGCTGTAGCTGGAGACCAGCAGCACTCAGATCAGATCTGGACTGATGTTCAGGTAACTCATGAAATCATCTGTTTTCTGTATGTCACCGATGCCAAGCCAGGCCAAATGATCCAGGACCTTCGATGTTTGTTTTCTGTGGATTTCTTGAACAGCCGATGGCTGTTGACGTGAAGCCTCTCTATTTCCGTTCAGCTGCTTTTACTGTTTAGTCTCACGAGGCCTAGTTCTATTTTGTTAAAAACAAACTGCATAACTTAACGGGGTTATTTTCATTCTCAAAGCAAACAGTGAAAGCAGAGTGTGTATCATGTCAAGTCAAGTCTTTATTTCTATAGTGCTAATACACATGGTGTGAAAGCAGCTTTCCAATGAAATACAGAAAAATAACAGAATCATTCATTGAAAATTCATAGGGTTGCAACTGCTTCACTTGATTTATTAATTCATAACATGCCTCATGTTTGCATGTCTTCACAAAGCAAATCTAGGGAGAGGTTGCAGTGAAATAATATATATATATATTTTTTTTACAGTTATTCAATCAAAAATACAGATTTTTTTTATTTATTTAAATTATATGTAAGGGAAACAGCTCAATTTACCTCAAAGGGAATCATTTATGATTTTATAGAGAATTTTGGACAGAATCGCTGTTTTACAGCTTATCAGTGTGTTTGCCAGGGATTCATTGAATGAGCCGTATAACGTCAATTCTGCAATGGATATCAATATCCAAAGTATAGTGAAAACACTATTAGCATAGCAATGAGATCGGCATTTTAAGAGATTAACTTGTAAGTACAAAACACAAGATACTTCTCTTTTCAATATGAATACAACTTTATTGGATAGATCTAAGACATATAAACTAATAATTAACACATGCATTCACACAAGTTGCAGAAAGAGAGAAAGTGAGGAAAGACAGAGTCTAAGAGAATGAATGTGAAAAACCAAGTTCACAGCAGTATGTGCAATTGCATAGACCTGAACAAACATCAATCACTTAATTAACCCTCAAATTGAGTTCCTCAATGAGGTTAAAATTTATATTAAATGCACTAGTAAAGCTAGAATCTGGAGGTACTTGCTTTGCCTGAGTAGGGGGTTCTCTTTGTTGTCGACATTGCCGAAAAGGGGGTTTTCCGAGGTTGCTGATTGGCTGGAAGTTTAGTAGTCGTTGAAGTGACATCTTGAGAAGCCAGTGGTTGGGCGTTGGCTGAAGTTAAGGAGTTGTGACTAAGCTATGACTGAAAAAAGCGCAATTTGATGGTGTCTTAAGTATTTAAACTGGCCTTTTGGACACATCCCAATTCCCAAATGGTGTCTTGACCAATTAAATATTGTCTTTGCTTGTTGTGTTTTGATGTTTTTTCATCCCAATACATAAATCACTTTATCTTAACAGTCACGTGGTCCTAATTTTGCCGCTCTTGCAGAGAATAATTTTGGACAGGATTTCTATAACGAGAATATGATACAAAGTTTTGATTGATATAAACATTAAAAGCATGAACTTTCAAACTCACGCGAATTTAATCCTATAAATTATTCAATAGTTATTCAAAATACATTCACAGTATGTGATTAGAACATGATAGTCAAATGTGTTGGTTACATACATAATATGGAATTATGCATATCAATTATTTGTTTCTTATAAGTATTTTTAGCGTCTTTTATGTGCATGTATGGAAAGGCAGTTTCCGTGCCATTCTGTGGATGTAAGGACATGTTCTGTGAAGACCAGAGAGGTTAAAAGGTCTCCTAAGGAATCTCAGACTGGTTATTGTCCTGGGTGGGGGAAACCACCAAACAAAGTTTCTACTAATGATTTTCTTCATGCGATGGTCATGATATGCTGTGTCTTTCACCATTAATCTTGGTTACTTGCCCCAAATTTGACAGTCACCATCCTGAGTTGGCATTATCAGTAAGCATTCTTTTGTTTTAATGTTGCAAGCTGTTCTGTGAAAGAGTTGGTCGGTTGGGCTTGCTTTAGACTGGCTGGCGCTAGGATCTGATTTACAAACATCCTGTTGTCTTGGGCCTTTCTGTGGAATTCAGCTCCTTGAGTTTCAACCATGTTCTTGATCAAATTTTAAATGGTGTGATTGGCTCTGTTACCCTACATTATATTTGTACACACACACACACACACACAATGAATTAATTTGAAGAGAATAAAAATCATGTTGAATAAATGTCAGTTGTTAGTCGTCTGAATTAATTTTGAAACATTTATTGCACCAGATCACTTTTTAATTTTTTGAATTTTTCAGCGACTTTACACAATATAATTACTGCATGATTTATTATAATCTCAAACATAAATGTAAATTAAATAAACGCAAAGTTCATTTTACATTGTATTAGTATGTGCAGTATAGCAGGTTACCTTTTATATATTAATAGGATATATCAATTATATATTAATGATTACTAATAATTAGAAATTATCCAAAGGATCAAATGATAGCGGTAAATCAAATTGTAAATGATGCCCCCCCCCCCCCCTCCTGTTTAATAAAATCAATAAACCACTCCAGGACATGCATTACAGTGATTTTACTATGCTTTACATTGTGTCTCATAGGCTTGAGTGGCTTTATTAAAATGCTGATACAACATGGTAGTTGTGATTATCCATTATAAAAGTGATTAATTCGATTTTGTTATTCTGTGCTAGAAGACCTGCTTTCTGTATCAATCATCAGTCATTTTCATTGTATTCACTGATCTGTAACTAATCTAAATCATGTACTGCGTTGTACTGATTGTTTAATCAATATGCTTTTATGAAACAACACCACTGAATAACCAGCTGTGAGTGTTACTGGTCAGCAGCAGGGGCTGAACTTTAATACCATCAAGACAATGAAGCAAAAGGTCTGTGATGACCTCTGTCATTAGAAAAACAAGAGCTGAAACCTTCTCACAGACGATTCACCTCTTCTGGATTGTAGCAGCCGTTTTTATTAACTGCCGGAGTCCAGTTTTCTGTTGGCTAAATTGTGATGATTATAATCAAACGAAACACGGTTTCAACCCATTTTGCATCTGAGTGAAATTTTATTCAACAAGAAAAATAAAATAGAAAGGCTGTGCTTGATTGTATTCATTGGGAATTGGCTGAATTATGAAAAGTAGTTCGAAGTCAAGAGGTTTTGACGGTTAGCATGACCCAGTTAGCCTTATTCGCATGAGCCTGCCACTCCAAGTATAAAAAGTCCAAAAGTGCAAAGCAAGTTCAGCATGTTCAGCTGTGTGGTAACCATTATTGCAGATAGTAGACTTATCTGAGCAGGAGCCATGATAAGATGATGCTGAGGAGGAAATAGGGAATACAGATACATATCCAATGGGAATTGAACTAGAAGGGGGAGTATGGGAAACTGATGAGAATGCCAGTACTGACAAGCAGCGCCTTGCTGTTTGTGTGTCAGTACAGTTGGAGACGGAGGCGATGTTGCTGCTGATGGCAGCCGCCAGCATCAGAACAGGTAGTGGCAAAAGAAGATACGATTAGGGGAAAGAAATGACATTGGCTGATTAAACAAGCAGTGCCGGATGCCAGGGTAAATATAAAATGTACAAATGTACAAGTCTCATGCAACAATCCTCAGAGGCAGAGAAGATGACACCAAATGGAAAAGTGAAAACAAATGTTCAGATAAACAAAAGCACTTGAGGCACAGCAATGAATTTGTATATTTTCTGAGGAGAATATAAGAGGTGCTTGGCCTGCAAACCCAAACCAGTTTTAACGTATTTTGTGGGTGTTTGGCAGAGCAGGCTTATGCATAATGCACATAAAACTGGATATTTCTTTCTCAATTGAGCAACCTGTAATCCGATTGGCTGGATTTACACAATTTCTAGTGATCATCTTGTGTGGAAACGCAATCATGTTTTCAGTATGCCAGGTTAATATAACGAGAAAGAAGATCTAATGACTGGATTGGCTGAAGTCTTTTAGGTTAGTGGCATCACATCTAAGATACTGTGAGTTTTGTTTGAGGAACTTTGTAGTAGGCTGGTAGTTCAATTTACTTAAAATGAGCTAATGCAGCATGATTATTAACTGCAAATGGGCAGGGAATTTGTAGGTCCCAGCATGCTTTGAATAGGTCTTTATAGGGAAAGTAAATTGCTTATAAGTAAATAACGACTTTATTCAATGATCTCTTCTCTTTTGTGTCTCTATGCTGCACATTGTATTGACTGACTCGGAAGAGAAGAAATCATTGAATAACGTAATTTTTTATGTTTTCTTTGCACACAAATAGTCTTTTCGTAGCTTTATATAATAAGGTTTGAACGACAGATGTCACATGGACTATTTTAACGATGTCCTTACAAACGTCTTGCTGGGCCTTGAACGTGCTAGTTGTGTTGCTGTCGAGTTAGAAAGTTCTTCATCAAAGCTCTTTCATTAACAAATTCTTAATTTGTGCTCTGACGATGACCAAAGGTCTTACAGGTTTGGAATGACACGAGGGTCAGTAATTTTTGGATGAACCATTCCTTTAATGGGTGAATTCCATCTATAGAAATGTTGGGTTTTCACCCAAACAAAATCTTACTGAAAACTCATTTGTTTTAGATCAATTTCAAATGGATAAATCTAAAATTACTAATTTCATTAGCTCTGTACTTGTACTCTGCATAATGACAATAAAGTTGAATCTAATCTAAAAAAAAAAAAAAAAGTGGACCACAACCTAAAAAACATTTTCAAACTAATATAGTATTTATAGTAGTATTTATTTTATTGGGGGGGGGGGGGGGGAGCTTCCAAGTGAGCAGCATGAGAGGGTTAAAAACACTAAGGATTTACAGTAATAACAGTTTAATGTAATCTGTTGCAGATCTCAGAATGAAAGTTTGTACTGTACATTACAGGGGTATCACTAAGGGTAAAAGAGGCTTGTTGATACCACTCTCGCTGAATTTCCAATTACCATTATCGCATGCTCTCATCTGCTTCCACAAACATTTTAATATTGTGTATCATTTTTTGTGCATCAGGGCACCACTATCAATATGTTAGGGGTTTAAATCCCTTTGAATGAGCCCTCGCAGTCGCAGTTCACTTTTGATTTCGTGATCGCACGCACACTGTGTGAAGGGAGCACATCTATATTTGTCAATAAACTCGAATTTGTTGAGGAGCAACATCTTGTCAGTTATCTCTCCTGTGGATGTTCTTGGGATGCACAATTAAAATGATGGGATCATTATTTTACCTTCCGTGATCATTCAGACACGATCAGGTTTAGTACTGACACTTTGTCAAATCAAGCACTCTGTGATCACAGGTAAACTCTATGATCAGTCAGATGTTTGTCATGAGAAAAGTTCCACAAAAGAACTCTTTTATATATATATACTGTGTGAACTCATTGCCCCGTTAGCTTGGAGAGCTTTATTTTCTCTCCTCAATAAGTTTTGTCAGTTGTTTTGTTTATTTGTCTAATTCTTGGTTCTTGGATTTCATTGGTTAGTCACTCAATTAATTCTCTTTTTCTTTGTTCCCCCTTTCTGAAGTATGTGGTATTGATAAGGAGTTATCACAAAGAAAGTCTGTTTAGTTGTGCTATCTTACAATCAATATAGTAAATGTAAGTTAAAGTACCGCTGATGTAACCAGTTAATACTTGGAGTGGCAATGAGTTCTTAAAATGTATGGGAAAAGTCGTAAAAAAGGTCTTAAAAGCTATTAAACCCCAAATAGGGGTTTTGGAACCGGGTTGAAGAAACAGCATCCCTTCAACACGGTGACAACATGCTACTAAAGCAAGTCTTCGTTTTTTGTTTTCTCTTGCACAGCGCAACCAGGACTCGCCTGGAAGAAGCATGTTGTAATCCGAACAAGCCATTTGTTGTTCCTTTTAGAGTGTACTTTGAACTTTGTAATGTTGCAGAACTTTTTATGCTTAAAAAGCAACTTCACACACCAACAAAATTTGAAATAGTGAAAATAAATAAATAAATAAGACTGCTTTAAAATGAGTACATCTCTATTTTGATTAATTTCTTCTATTATTGTGGTACAAAACATGTCAGATAACCCCTCCCCTTAACTTGATTTACACTACAGTAAATGGTCTGAAATAGGCATAATGTGGACCAGACCTCCTGTATTTATTCTGGCTAATTACACTATGGCTTTGCAGTTTGCTGCATTGTTTCTAGAATGTTGCTGTGTGGTAGCTCTGTTATTGCTAGATGGTCTGAAGTTTAAATAACCCAGTGCCAAGGTTCTATGATATTATGGTCCCTAGTTATGGCATAACAAACCATTTTTCCCACTCACACACATAACATCACAGCACGACTTAGAACTTAGAACTAGTTGCTTATCAATAAAGAAGGATTCCCTAGGGCTGTCTCCTCATATCACAACTTCCTGTTTTTATGCTATTGCAGCCAGTTCATCTCAGAGCATACTGAATTCGATATGGAACACATTCTCTAGACTGGGCTTCGCATCACTGCAATGGTATGGAGCGATAAGAAGACCGGACAGATTCAAAGCCCACTCCTGCACATACTCAACTGGAGATGGCAGAGATGCAAATGAAGCTAATGTCCCCTAAGGCCTTGTCCAATAATCTACAGCCATGAAGAGATAATTTCTCTGAGTGCCACACTCTGACAACTCCTTATTCTGCTGTGCCTTTGATCTTTCTGGAGTCTATTACAGCAAATAAACAGAGACAGGCTCCTTACATGGGAATAAATTTGAGGAGAGAATTTATAAAACCAAAAGCATTTAATTATTCAGGAGTCACGTTAGGGCTTTAATTCAAAAAGAAAGAAAAATGCTATTTGTTTTTCAGTTCATTCCATTTCATGTACATCCCACCATCTCAAAATAAAAATCCTTTCAAGTTCATTACATGAAGTATAATCTTTCCCTCTAGACAACATATTTGCCTGGAGCAACATCCTCCATTCACTCCCTGTTCCAGGAAAATCACTAAATAAAATCCTACCCAGTGCCCCTGTTCCTGATATACATCAATTCTGCTTGATTTATTTACAAAAGTATGCTTGGATTGGTTTTGAACCTGGGGCCTTGTATGAAATTCAGAGAGTGAACCTCTTGTCCAATTCATACTAACAGAATCTATTTTAGATCTATTTTATTTATGTATAACTGATCCAAAACAGTATATGGTTATGCTGTTTTTCTGATTTTGCTGTTTTCACTTGTTACATATTAATGTCTGTAATATGATTTAATAATACTTTTTTTAATAGCTTTTTTAGCATGCAGAAAAAAAAAAAAACACATTTTGAGGGCGTATGTGCTACAGGCTACTTCACAATAAGGCTGCAAAATTGTCTTAAAGCCCACAATGATTGCATTCCTAATCTCTTCTTCATAATAACTTAATTCCTTGAAGCCAACTGAAATATTTCTGCTGTCAATAAAAGAGGAGACATTTCTTTAAAACGTAATCCTCCACAGAGATGAGAAATCATATTAGGAATTAAAGAAAGCATTTCTAGGCTTGGAAATTTAGATAATTATGCTTAATGGTGCTATGGTCTGTTATGATAATGCCATGAGCTTCAAACAGCTATTATGTTCTGATGCCGTCCTGATTTTATTAAAGATTTACAGCAATTTTGTATAATAAAAGGATACAACACCAACAGTAAAACACAATAGCAGTCTTATTAAGGCAATCAGGTTTAGCTGAAGTAAGGAGTACCAGCATGTAATGGACCATTTTAAATCGAAAAGTAGAGGCAAGGTCAGCTGTCAAAACAATGTTATACTGTAAAAATTAAGGTAGAAATTTTAATTTTGCCATAAATCTTTTTGAAGTAGAAATGTTGCATGTGAACTTCCTGTCAGCTAATCTATTCCTGGAAAAGGTCAGAGGAAGTGATCGTGCTCATATCTGACAGCAGAGACATACTGCAGCTACAGTTACAACTAATGTCTCACCTTGATGAGCCAAACCAAATATCATTATTGACAGTGACATTCTATAGATGCTATATACTATTTTGTCAATAGTGTAGCATTGTATGAAGCACAGACATTTAGAGATTTTAAATCCAAGCAGCTATTTGTTGGTTACACAATGAGCATGTGATACCAACTCCAGTCTTTTGTCTTCACATAAATTCCCAGTAAATAGTTGCACACCTCAGAACGTTCGTTTATCAGAATCAAGCACGTGGACGGAGCTTACCTCAATCCGATCTTTTTTTTCATCGTCTCAAGAAATATCCGCGTCCACACGAAACCGCAAAATGATGTAGTATACATGCCAGACCAGTATGTGGCGCTGTAATTCTGCCACAGAGATACACTAAAAACAGAGAAGAAGACTTGGACTATGCTCATAAACCTTGCGCGTGGTACACAAACGACCATGGAACAATACATTTATTAATCTCTGTTAATGTTAGTTAATAAAAAGACAATCGTTCAGTGTTTGTTCATGTTTTTGTTGCTGTTACATGACGTAGAGGTGTCTGACTAGGGGGGAGACGTGGGCTGATGACGTCATCGTTTCAGAAAAGACGCGTTTTCAAATGTATCCACTCTGGGACCCGGTTTCAAAAAATAACGGTTTCACCTTGCGAAAACACCTGATCCGTGTGGACGAAATACCTATCCGATAAAAAATTTGTGAGTATTCACAGAAACGCGTCTCCGTGTGGACGGGGCCTTAGAGTGGCAAAATTTTGCCATAAATTATTGGCCACCTTAGAATATTCATCAGCCAATCAGAATGAAGCATTTAACTGCCTTTAAACAAATCAGCACTCTGTTGATCAATGTGGTGAATACATAGAAATCTCACGTAAATTCCCAAAAATGTACTTTTTTTTTTACAATATGAATCCAAAATTAATAGAATCAATGAATTTAAAAATTATTTTAATTGATCCATTCAACCACTGTAATATAGTGGCGATAATGCTTGTTTTATCTTAAAAAAAATAAAAAAACAATGGTATACACTGGTTGGCTCTGAACCCATTTTCTCAGGTAATCACACTTTTGGACCCACTGAATATCAAGAAAGAATGTTGTTCTCAATACAGTTCCACAGGATAAAGAAAGAGCTTTCACATTACCATTTTCTCCATTAGAGATACAACTGTTATTTTACATTTCAATTGGCTGTTTTCTTGCCAACATTCTCTCACTGACTACAATATCATACACAAAGAAAAACAAAAAAATACACAAAATTACAGAGTTGATGCATGAAATGCAGAATATGACCAGAATGTTGGCAGCTATATTTTCCTGTGCAGTTGATAGTTGAGAGGGTGGAACCTGCTTCAGTGAGATAATTTAACTACTCTTCCTTGAGATTTGATTCTCTGTCTCTCTCCTTTTTTTAATAGAGACTGTGATCAATCACCAACAGCTTAAATAATGACACCAGTATTACCCAAGCAGGGGCCAGTGCTGGCTCTGCAAAAACAGCAGTGCCTCTGATCACTCTCTCTTGCCACGTGGAGAGAATGTGAGATTGAGTGGTGTGGACCTCCTCAAAGCCAGTAATCCCTAATGTAGTTTTGCTATTCCTGCCACCCATCCTATCTCACTGGAGCAGACCCCGGCATCTGTGCCTCCTATTAATGAAATGAAGGGCGAGGTAAGGCTAAGTGTTTAATAGATTCTTCCTTTAGGGAAACGAACAAGGCTAGCCACAGAGAACTGTTCTGCTTTTGCTTTGCCCTTTAATAAATCAGGTTTATTACTTTGAAATGGGCCATAGGAAAGTTATTACCCAAAACAACACTTTGGAAACATAATTTGCCTGTTTAAGGGCACACAATGTTAAATGGCTGATGAGCACAGGGCTAAAGCACATGGCTAATGCTCTGTTTATAGAACAACTTACATTTCCATTAAAAAGAATCATAGCTTGTCCTCTTATGCGCCTAAATAAAACTAATTTACAGCTAGTATTAGCATCAGTTTTGAGCAATCTAAAGTTTGATAGTGTTAAATACAGGTGAAGAAAATGGAGTTCAAAATGCTTTGCATTAATTCAACCACATTGCATGTGTAGTTTAAATATGGTAACAGTTTAAATTAGGAAACACTATTCACTAGTAAATAGTTGCTTATTATCATGCGTATTTCTAGCATATTGTCTGTGTATTAGTAATTATAAAGCGCATATTAAAGGTGTCATCGGCTGCAAAATTCACTTTACAAGTTGTATGAACATAAATGTGTTATTGTAGGTATGTGTACATATTGGATGTGATAATGAATATATTAGTCGTCATTGAAAATGTGCCAATCCTTGATCTGCCTAAATGCATCTGTTTCATCTACAGAAGAAGTGAGTATATGTTTTTTTTTAATCTTTGTAAATCGCCTTTCCTAAAAATGTGCCAATTTTACAGTCTGCTCGTCACCCCACGGAAGAGAGGGGCAGGGGCAGGGTCAGGAGAGCTCATAAGCATTTAAAGTGACATGGACTAAAAAAAACGCTTACTAAAAACGGAGCTTATTTTGACAGGATGTGTTGGAGCAGGGTCGGAACAAAACTCTGCAGGGCTCGGGCCCTCCGGGAATTGAGTTTGACACTCCTGTCCTAAAGGATCATATCAGCTTGTGGAAAATGAGCATTCAGTGACCCCTTTAGTTCCTTACTCCGTATGATAGTAGTCTAGATCCTTTAAATCAACCCAAGACCTAAACTTAACTATAACAACAAATAACTTAATTACTATCAATTAGCAACAAATTAGTATTTTATTCAGGGAAAACCCCTAGTTAATAGTTACTGTGTTCCCTAATCTTAAGTGTTAAAGAAAACACAAATTTTTCTTTCTGTTTCTCTGAAAGAAATTAAGAACTTACTACTCACCTTTCACTAAAACACTGATTTTACCAGTGTCATGAAAAATCATGTCCGACTTCTCCAGCAGGGTCCAATCTTGCTTCCAAAGGGCTACTGTCCTGGAGAGTTTTGCTCAAACCCCATTTAAGCACACCTGAACCAGCTAATCAAGGTCTTCAAGCTCTCTATAGAAACTTCCAATTGAGTGTGTTGGAGCTGGTTAGAGCTAAACTCTGCAGGACATTGGCCCTCCAGGAGCAGCATTGGATCCCCCCGGCCTTGTTGAATCGAGCCCATCTAGTATCCCAAGAGGCAGGTGTTAGTAACAGAAGTAAAAATAGTAAAGTTTGCTGTGACTTACATAGGGTGAAGGCCCCACTATACTTCAAGTAAAATCAAAGCGCACACTTAAAGCGGGGGGTGAAATGCTCGTTTTCACTCAATATCCTGTTAATCTTGAGTACCTATAGAGTAGTACTGCATCCTTCATAACTCCAAAAAGTCTTTAGTTTTATTATATTCATAAGAGAAAGATAGTCTGTACCGATTTTTCCCGGAAAAACACGAGCGCCTAGAGGCGTGACGTGTGGGCGGAGCTAAAGAATCACAAGCGCCAGTAGGATTTTGTGTTGAGCGCGTCTGGAAGCTGTGACACAGATCCAGAGGCTGACATTTAACAAGAGCAGCATCAGCAAAGGCTTCTCTATGTGGTATGTACTGAACATGTGGAAAGTATATTCTATATAAGCATGTGGAAAGTGCAGTTTGATGACAACATCGCATGTTGTTTACTTGATGTGCTTACGCGCTGATAGCTAAGTTAATAACACAGAGATATTTGAAGCAGTTTTACTCGTGCAGTTTGATGACAACATCGCATGTTGTTTACTTGATGTGCTTACATGCCGATAGCTAAGTTAATAACACAGAGATATTTGAAGCAGTTTTACTCACCGCCTGCGGTTCCAACACACGATCGTGACCCTTTTTCATTGGGATTGCATTATCCTTAAGAAATAAACGATGTGCAAATCCAGCGTCAACCTGGGCCTTGTTTGTAAAACAAGCATCTTCGAAATGCAGGGGAACAAACACAAACACTTGCACAACTCCGTTGATGCTCTGTAAAAATAAACTCCATCCACTGGTCCCTTAATGCTGTTTCTCTTTTGGTAATCTGTGCAGGGTTGTCTTGCCCTGGCAACCAAAAACACACTCCTTTTGTGACATTTCGCGACGCTCTCGCTCTGATCAGTGATTGTCTGTGCACAGCCTCTCTCTGCTCTGCTATACGGGAGCGCGCGCTCTTCCGGCAGACGCGCCCTTAGCACCCATATAAGGAAATTCCGCTCCATCTAACGTCACACAGAGCCATACTCGAAAAAATCTTTCCGAAACTTGTGACAAACCGGAAGGAGTATTTTTGGAACAGAAATACTCCTTCAAACGTACAACTTAATTTTTGAAACTTTGTCCATGTTTAGCATGGGAATCCAACTCTTTAACAGTGTAAAAAACTCAGTATGCATGAAATAGCATTTCACCCCCCCTTTAAGCGATGTATTCCTTATGCAAAATGAAGCCAAAACGTTCATTTGGAGTTTTTTTTTCTAGAGTTTGAAAAATAACTTCCCAAAGCGAACAAAGACCTTCAAGTTACCATTGGTATGCAGTAAGTAACATGTAGGCATGCTCTGGACAACGTCGTCTTTGATAAAAAAAATAATAATAAAAAAACGTTGCTGTTTATTTATTCTGGTCAGTCTATCGAGGTTGGATATCCATGAGTACAAACACCCGAACCCTGCTTTATAGTTGAAATTGAAATTGTAATTCCAATTGATACAGACACTGACTTTGCATGTTTAATACAGTAAAACAGGGGTGTCCAACCCTGCTCCTGGAGGGCCAATGTCCTGTAGAATTTAGCTCCAACCAGCTCCTGCACACTTGCCTGGAAGTGTCTTGTTAGTCTGAACAGAGTTTGCCTTATTGGGAGACACGAGTGTCTGTAGTACTTACCATTGGAGAAAGCGTAACAGTCAACTTGCTTCACATGTGCCATGATAACCAATCACATCACAGCCTTGACATCATTGAATTAAGTTGTGTGACAGTCATTTGGCGTTTGTGGATAGCATGGAAATGAATGATATGTGACGTAAGATGCTTCCAACTTGTTGCAAAAATGACAGGTGGGATTTCATTTTATTTAAAAAAATTTTTTTGGTGTAAACTCTAAAAATTGTTAGGTCTAGCTGAAGATAGATTTAGTTGACTCATTAAATAAGCTGTTTATTCAGCGTAGTGAAGCCTCTCCATTATTGACATCCATTCAAGGTCTCAAGGTCAAGGAAGGTCTCATTCCCTGCGTTCCGCCAAAGCGTAAACTAGTAAAGGCTGCAGTCTTGTCTTCCAGTGGCTTTGGTCTGAACACCTTTATTAGCTGGCTCAGGTGATTTTAATTAAGGTTGGAACTAAACTGTGCAGGACACTAGGTGTTTCTCAATGTCAAGGAAGGATCCTCGGAAGCCAGTATTTCGAGGATGCTACGTCATCGACATCCGTCGAAGGAATTTCAACCAAGGACTGAGTCCTTCATTCGAAGAATATCCCATACACAGGAAAGGATGCATATGTGTATCCTTCGCGCTCTCAAATCACCCACAATCCTATGCGCGCAGCTTTGCTATCTAACATTAGTTCAATAATTCAAAATGTTGAACGTTAAGGTAGTTGGAGCGTTAACGGTTTTTAGTTTACGTTACCAAACATTTGTTATAACAGTAGTAAATATAAGTAAAGTTTAAAGTTTAAATGCCAGTACAAATAACTACCGTATTGACATTGTAAATTATACAAATAAAAATGGTTAACTGAACCGGACCTGTCATTTAACAATTTGTTGCGTCATCGGCATTTCTTTTATAAATAACTAGTTCTGTTGTCCAAAGTAATTTAATGATACCATTCACAGCGTAATTCAAACGGACCTTTTCACTGACGTACTGACGCAATTACATGCACTTGCTAGCCTGTTCCATCTACGTGTTCTCCGTATGCTAAAGAGGGGTCTCACCTAGCCTCTGAAGGAAGTGACTTGGAAGGATCAGTCCTACCAAGGAAGTATCCTTGACATTGAGAAACACCTAGTGTCCCTCCAGGAACAGTTTTGGCCACCCCTGCTGGTAAAGTTACTTGCTTTGAAACAGGGGTCTCAACCCTGCTTCTGAAGAACTACCCTCGTGCACAGTTCAGCTCCAAATCTAATTAAACACACTTGAACCTACTAATCAGTTTCTTCAGGGCAACTTGATAATTACAGACAGATGTGTTAGAGCAGGACTGGAAATTATGTCTGCAGGAAGGTAGCTTTCAATGAACAAGGCTGGAAACCTGTGCTTTAAAACAATCTGTTTTAGGGTGACCATGTGTCCTCTTTCCCGGACATGTCCTATATCAGATTTTTTAAATTGCCAAAAATGTGTGGGTTCTGGCTTTGTTTTTCTATTGAGGTTCTTTATACAGTCCTCATACATCATATGTACAAGTATCTGCATCTCTTTGAACATTCTCGTAGATCCCAACTTCTTTCATGGCACAATTGGTTGATTGTGTACATTGCCTGCACACTTTGTGTCAAACTACTGTTCAGTCATTACCTTCAGCAAGTATAAAATGGAACAGGAAGACACTAATCTGTATAAAGTGCCATATAAACATAAAGTGACTTGACAGGAGGACCGGATTGCAGAGTACTACTATGATCAGATGCTTTCTTAACCGCTGTTTTCTCAATGCTGTAATTTTGGTGGTGCGTTTTTGTTATTGAAAGGAAAGTGTGCAGCACATTTACATATTCATCTAAAAAAAAATTCTCAACAGCATCGATCCCATCTGGCAAGCATGCTATATTAGCAGTGTGCTAAACTAGATTGATAAGCCTGCAAAACCTTTGATTTAAATATAAGCTAAATAAATCAAATTCATGGGTGTGGTGTTCTCAATAAGATAGCTCTAGATAATCTTCATGTTGACTATAATCGTCATAATATCATTGTTTAGAAAACGCAAAACTGTTATGTATAATCAAGAACTGAATATGGTTCCCATTAAAATGTCTTATAATGGAATTGCTTTGGTGTTCCGGACAAACTTGATTCAACAGAAAGACAGGATGACTTCATATCATTTTCCAGTTTAAATATTTGGAAAAGGCCTGTGTGTCCCAAAACTGTCTGTAATGACTTTTTGACAGATAATAAATGTTCATGGTTTCTGTGTACCTATCTGATTGTTCCTGTTCCCTTTAAAATATTAAAATGCTTCTCGCAAAGACAATTTTAATAAGCGTTCTGCACTGCAGTTTGTAATTTGTTGTGACCACCTGAGAATATATTTTCAATAAGCAAAATGCATTAAGTGCAATATAAGCCAGTCAGAGGCTAGTTAGGTGGAATTAACTTTGCCAGGCAAAATCAGATCACAATGCAACAGAAGGATTTATGGCCAATTATGCAGTTAAAATGAAGATAAATTGTCATATTTAGCAGTGAAGCCCTCCCCTGATGAACATTTAATTTCCCTGTATAGGTTTTTTCATTCATATGATATGCAATTAATGTAAAGATTTCATTATATGTTTGGCTACTGACTGGTTGATATCCTTTGGCATATTGTTAATATTCTTCAGAGCAAAACTCCCTTACT
Organism: Carassius auratus; assembly: GCF_003368295.1. Classification (NCBI taxonomy): domain Eukaryota; kingdom Metazoa; phylum Chordata; class Actinopteri; order Cypriniformes; family Cyprinidae; genus Carassius; species Carassius auratus. The sequence continues at coordinate 13,972,216 of NC_039259.1, read as the reverse complement.
TTTACCGGAAAGGAAGAAACCAATAAAACTGATATATTTTTTTTACTCTTTCATGTGGTGAATGATGCTTTTCAAATTTCATTTGTCACCTATTTCACTTTTTATGTTGTGAATGGTGGCTCGGAATGCTTTGAAACTCTTGATGATATCTGCTTTATTCAATAACAATGAACATTATTGAATGAAGCTGCTTTCTGCACCGTGATTCAATAACTTTATCCTTTTTGTGTGACATGTCTAATGACTTTTTTTAGGTTCTTATTTTGATGTAAAACCAGCCAGACTTTAAA